>NC_059393.1:24210231-24345612 GCF_019703515.2 Myxocyprinus asiaticus
CCCATCAGAAACCAGACTAAACATCTCAACATTAATGAAGTCTGTCAGCCGTGTTCAGGTATGTCAGCAGTGATATTTGTGTTTATTTACTGAGCTGATCTCTGTTGGTTGGGGGGGTATGCCTATTGCTTCTGGTGGACCTAATCCTTATTAATCCAATGAAATGGAGTTTCATTTAACAAGGTTCGAGAGGAGTAAGTCATTTAATCCGACCAATCACACTGCCAGAGTAAGAGTATATAAACAGCTGCTTTACCTCTACATGGCATCGAGTCTTCTGGCATTTGGCGCCACCCATTGCCCACAAACAGACCCATGCAAGTAACTCGGATCATCGGATGCAACTTCGCTGCAGAGCATTCACCTTCATCAAAACAGCTCTTCCATCTAAATCATCTCATTTCTCAACAGAAGGGTTAGTTGACTACTACCACTTAAAGTGTTACTTTTACTCTGTTTTTTTCCCTAAACTCTATTTGCTGAAGCAGATCATTACGTGAAGCTGCTTCCACAACTGGCTGCTTCGGCGCTGTATACACGTGGAACAGCTCCCTATGACTTTTCACAAGTTCTCTTATATAAACTTTCCACCCAGAACCCAGAGCGGTCCTTCGCATGAAGCTGCTTCCGCAAACGGGCGCTGCTCCAGCTTCATGCCACTTGAGCTCTATTACAGCTTTATTCGAACGCGAGGGAAACAAGACTAATTATTTAATTCAATTATTATTCCAATGCTCCCCAGCATTTCAATCTGGTCCTCTCACACAGCTGATTCCCATCAGTCTCCTTACCTCGCCGCACAGCTCGTTTAGGGCGTGTTCCATTCAGCAATTCCGTTTCTTCCAACATGACTATCACGATTGTTCTCCCTCCAAAGCACCCTTCGGAGTGTGATTTATTCCAACACAGGGGCGATCAAGCAACAAGCAAACTCCTTCCAAACGACCGCTACTCTAATTACAGCATCTTTTCAAATCAATGCAGACATTTTAGCGCGAGCTTGTTGCAGCAGCAACACCCACTCTTATCATTCTACAGCTCACTACAGCTATACACAGCCTCTGTCCATACAGACACGAGCCGTATTCGGCTCCGCAAGAGGTGGATCGCACGCCTTGTCCAACTCATTCATAATCATTCCACAAACGTGTCTTGCCTCCTCACTGCGTTCGAGCTCACCTCGCCACGCAGCCCCGATAACCATGAAGCAAGTGCTTCTACAAACTTTTACTCATCTCAAAACTTTCTCAAAACAAAGACTTTCTCTCCTCCCGCCCAGGACAAACACTTCACGCAGGTAAAACTCAACCCATCATTTTTTATTTTAGTCTTCTCTTTTTGCCTGAAGCATTGTATTTCAAACTCTTTACAATCTAGACCTTAGAACCTTATTGCTGCATGACTTTAAAAGCATTCAACATCTGCCATAATCTTACGCATTTCCCAAGTTTAAAGTAATGGGTTTTAACCGACGCCGGATGATACAGTTTTGCACTTTGCTTCATACTGTAACGATGCTGGCAATGACAATGATGAAGACGATGATGATGGAGTGAAGAAACCAAGTGCAGTTTTTTAACAAACGTGAAATCCAAAAAACCCTAACTATAAACGTGAAACATAAACATGAACGTGAACTTGAATATAAACTTGCCTTGACATAAACTTGACCTGACATGAACAATGTTACCAACATATAATACCTAACAAGGGACAATGGAAAACATGAGGGCTTAAATACTAGACATGGGAGAACACATGACAATGATGACCAATGAACAGACAGAACTGATAACAAGATAACAAGACAATGAACCAATGAAAACAAGACACATGAACATGGAGGGAAAACAGGACATCACATGACTAGGGAACACATGACATGAAACAGGAACTAGAATACAAAATAAAAGACATGATATACATGAACACACATATTAAACGTTACACATACTCAATAATTCAGTTTTTTCATAGAATTTATTACAGGTCATCATAATAAACAAATAGATTTATTCACCACACTACCGCAAACGGCACCCATATAGTATACATTTAAATCCAACTCTCAGGCCAAACTTCAAATTATTTCATACATCCTAGGCAAACGAGACGAGTCACCCTGTGCCAGTTATACAGAGTTAATGGAATTACTCGCAATACGTTGGAAAACAATCTACAAAGCTCCAAACCATATGCTTAAGTTAAATAAACATCAGACTATGGTATTTATCTGGGTACTTATTTTCAGGTGCCTTCTAATTTTTTGACAAACCAACTTTAAATTACGTATGCATGCTCACGCAAGCGTGTTTTCTGACATTGCTTTACACATGTCCATGACATTTAATCCAGCAAACAATTATGTTCAGGTGTGCGCAGACGGTACGTTTCCATGTAACCATGTTTACTATCGACTCAATACATCCCGAAGCAGCACAACGTGCTGTCCAGGTGCCGCAACTCCGGCGTCTTTTCGGCTGTTTGGCTAAACCTCCCACTACACTGCAAACAGCGCAAATGCACTGTCCAAGCGCCGCAACTGTGGTGTCTTTCAGACCTTGCGAAAAACTCCAACTGCACTGCAAACCTCGCAATGCGCTGTCCAAGCTCCGCAACTGTGGCGTCTCTCTGGCCATGCGACAAACTCCCATTACACTGCAAACAGCGCAAATATGCCATTCAAACAAGCCATCAGCCTCCTAACGCCGCGTGGTCCCTTGCAAGTGGATTCAGCACGTTCGTTTTGCACAGGGAGTTTCTCTAAAAATGCAGCATATATCAATTCCACAAGAATCAAGTGTCCTACCGTCATGTGCCATGTGGGCCCACGCCTGCAGATTCAGTCGCTCACAGCTCTGAGTGAGCTTATTAAAATACAGCATTAAACATTCTCACACAATTCATATGCTTTCCCATTGAATGCTGTGCGGTCCCACGCCCAAGGATTCAGCCCGTTCATATCGCAAATGCACATGCAAGCACGTATCCTGACATTGCCTTACATATGTCCCAGACGTCTCTGTTTTTCCATGCAACCTATTCTTTCTGCCAACATCCATTCCTCTACCCCTTATTATCCATGGGCCACTTGAGCGGATTCTTGCATAAGGCTACCTCTGCAGAGATCCCCGCTCCAGACCCATTAGCCTCTTCACTTTATCCCCCTCCTTTCTACCATTCTAATCTCCCCTACCTCAGAACCGTTCCTTGCACAAGGCTGCCTCAGCAAGCGAACCCGGTCCCGAATCCTTTCTCTGCTAACAACAAAGAAAAACAGACTAAATCCAAAGAGGGCATCCAATTTTTATTTTCAGCCTTCCTATTCCCATCCAGCCCTTCCAATCACTAGCACACTACCTACATTACGGAGGATCCCAAACCACAAACCCTCTAGATCCCATCTTTGTCGACAATAATCAAGCAGTGTCCCGATTCTGCCCACAAATTCGAACTGATTCAAAGCAGCCCAAAAAGGCCTGCCCGAGCACCAAATATGATTACTGGGCCACTGGTCATCCGATGCATATCTCAGCTACATCCTCACCAACTGTCTCCATATCAGGGTAGCACAACATGCACTAATTAACTAATCACAATGTTCATAACCGGGGTCAGGGGGATGCTTGTTTCATCCTTGTCTGTTCAATAGGCTGCCCCCTATAGGCTGTCATTTCTGAGCATCTAGGATTCACACCTCTGCTCGGACGTGGCAGACTCCTCCAGTGGAATCCATCAAGGGCTCTCCCGTTCAAGCTGCAGCGAGGGTTCTCCTGAACGAATGCAGAGTGAGCTATTCATGTTTATTTGTATCGTGGGCTCTCCCGTTCAAAGCTTGGGAGGACTCTCCCGGTCGAATGCAGCGAGGGCCCCCGTTTGATTGCAGGTTGGGCTCGCATGCTCGAGAGGCCGCTGTGGCCGCTGTGCCCTCGGGGTATGCCCGTTCACTGCATGGGCCCATCCGTTGAATCCACCAACCCTGGAGGGAGGCTTAATGTTAGTCTGGGTGGCTAGGATTCACGCCGTGCATATATAATAATTATACATAGTTGTTAGAAAGGTCTTCATTCAGAGAATGCAACATCCACAACAGGCAATTATGCAAAGAAATGTGTGAAACAGCAGTTTCCTTCAAGATCAAAACACGTTTCATTTTTTTCAGGCATCATGAAGTGGTGTAGTTCCAAAAATATGCTGTGATAAATCCTTTGGCCTGTATTTTAATGAAAAAAAAAAAAAAATATCAGTACAAAATTAACAGGTTATAATTGGTTACCAGCATTTAAAAATAAAGTTTTCACTCTGGAACAATTGAAAATCACTTTTTTTTTCCAGTTTTCCATTACGTTCTGCTAAAAATGTTGTTAGTTTTTGGTTTTCATTTTCTTTCCTTGAACTGTTTTTAGTCCCTGGTTGATGTACTGTCACATATTAATAATATACAGTGAACAGAGTTATTGTAACAGAAAATATGGACATCACAAGTCATACAATAATTAAGCAAACACGATTTATAGATTCCTAACATATTTGATGATGCTATATAATTAATGGAAGCATAGCGGTAGTTCTGTCAGGAGACTTGTAGTAGCATTACACAAGTCATTCAAATGTGGTATCTCATCCAATCATTATCCAGCTTTTGCTTTTTAAGCTGCAGCTGTCTTTCATCCCATGTTATTTGAGTTGTTTTCAGGTTATCTTCAAATTCTGAAGACATGGTTTATCATTCTGAGTGTTTTGGGAGATTAAAATGTAATATTTAACACATTGGGGTAAATTCCTCTCCCCTGCCGTCATCATCTTCCGGCAGGATCTGACGGTTCGAGCGAGAATCTTATTGCTGAAACAAAGGACGGGGCTTACGTCAGAGGAAACTATTCTATCCCTTTATCCATTATTATTCTCTATTATTTAGAGTCTTTCTGGTAGAAATGCAAATGTAACGGTTGTTCTGTCAGGAAGACTTGTAGTAGCATTACATCATTCATTCAATTCAGGCATCTCACACAATCATAATGCAGTATCTGCTTTATAAGCTGCAGCTGTCTTTCATCTCTCGTTACGCTTGAGAATTTGAGAACCTGAAAATTAGTAAATTATTGTCTGTTTTTTCCATTCCAGATTTATCTCCAAGATCACTGATCCATGCTGCTGCCGCTGCTGCCGCTGCCGCTACTGCTGGAACTCTGTTGATTGTGGCTGCAGTAGGGATGTTCTACTCTTACAGGAAACACAGAAAAACAGCACAAGAGGGCAAGTATTAGCTACAGCAGGTACATTTGCAGGAAATAAATCGTTAATGCATTTGTTTTTTTGTGAGGAAACAGATTTATAAAAGACTAATAGTTGATGACAGATGTGTTTGTTATTGTTCAAACAGTTCAAAATGTTGAAGAGATCAAATATGCTGATCCAACACTCTACAAACGAAATGCACAGAAAATGGTAAGATAATATATGACTGTTGTGTGTTTCTGTATCATTTACAGCAGTATCAGATGTAGTTTTGTGTTTGTGCTGTGTTTGTGAGTATGTACTGTATAATGATTTACAGTAGTTCCGGTCAGTTTTAATCACCGTTCGATATTAAATGCGTTGTTTGTAACCATAGCAACATAACATTACAGAGCAAGCAGAGTGGAGGATTGAAAACATTTCCTAATCACTTTCATCAGCATAGCTAATATAATGGAATTCAGCTTGTTTTTCATGGAGGATGAGAGACTGAAATTAGGACCTGTTAAATGTGTCTTTCGCTGTCCAGCAAGGTGATGCAGGATGATTAAAACTGTAATGTGCTGTGTATATTATGTTGCTGTGCTGAAGTGCTACCTATAGCCATGTGAGCCCCCCCCCCCCAATACCAATCAGGTGGATACCATACCAATGTCTTAGTCAAAATCTGCAGGTTCCAGAATGTTTTGAATGGTTTTCCCCTTGTTATACAGTAAGTGCTATTTTTACTTTAACTGTTAGTAACATTGTTTTTTCCACATGAATGTGAAAATTACAATGAATAAAAATTAAATAATAAATGTTCTCTGGAGTGCCAACCCCTCTACATTCTGTGGATATTATTATTTCTGGATTGTGCATTTAAATTCACAGTTTTGACCAAGTGAGTGGCACTACTTTTTCTTTCTTTTTTTTTTTTGCAGATCCAAAACGGCCCTTAGATAAAATTAACCGTTATTTTATTGTTCCAGTCAAAATTTAGGCTGCAAAAAATCGATGACAGTTGTAACTAATCAATTCTGGCAAGTGACCATGGTTTAAGCAGGATAGTCCACGGCTAGGTGTGCGTTAAATTATTTTAAATGCACTTCGCGGAGGCAACCACCAGACATCGTGTATTTAAAATTGTTTAATGCACACCAAGCCGTGGACTGTCGCTTATATATATATATATATATATATATATATATATTCAGTTTAGTTGTGACATTCCCTTCAACCTAAGACAAGTTTCGGCACAATAGTTCATTTCAGATGACACCCTTCTTTTTGCCATCTTTCTGAAGTTATTTATTTTTGTATTTTTGGGGGGGATTTTCTCCCCTTTTCTCCCCAATTTGGAATGCCCAATCTCAATGTGCTCTTAAGTCCTCGTGGTGGTGTAGTGACTCGCCTCAATCTGAGACCGTCAATCCGTGCATCTTATCACATGGCTTGTTGAGCACATTACCGCGGAGATCTAGTCACTCAGCATGCCCTGGATTCGAACTTGTGACTCCAGGAGTGGTAGTAAGCATCTTTACTTGTGTGCTACCCAGGCCCCTAATTAAGTTTTATTTGTAACTAATATTTCCATCACCAATTTAGAAAGTTAAAAATGTTTGGTTATTTAGCTCTATTCTTGGACTAACCTGGCAGTTATTAAATTAAAAAAGAAACTAAAAGAGAGCAGCAAAAATGCTTTTTGATAAACCTATCATATTATTATTTTAAACAATAAAATTAAGTGAACATACACTGTATTTCATTTAACACTTCAAACAGCAAACACGTCATGACACAGGGTGTTTGCTAATAAAGACCCAGTTAAACAGTTACACAGGAAAGCTACTAGACCACAGAGTGATAAAGAAAAACTTTCCATATGAAACCCGAAGCAGAAAGAGTTACAAAGAAAAACAACAACAATAACAAAAATTCTTTCTCATCAAGACTATACTGCAGTTCAGTTCTTTGTGGTTGTTGAACCCATTGACTGTTCTGACACGTTGATCAACAGATAATCTCATATTATCATGATATGTGACATTTTGCCTTTGATCATTTTTTCTTCACTTTTAATTCAATTTTAATTAAATAATTGTAATTATTTAATTATTTATTTATTTTTATACACAATTCACAATCATATTTAATCAAACTACACAATGATGACTCTGTAAAGCTGCTTTGAAACGATTTGTGTTGTGAAAAGCGCTATACAAATAAAAATGACTTGACTTCACACTGTCAAAATCAGATTCAGGACTGTGGTTTTAGTTTACAGAAGTCAATGGCCATAAAAACAGCATACAACTCCACATCCCATCTTAAACGTTATGATAACCTGAATTCAGTCTAGTCTCTCTCTCTCTCTCATATACTGTGTGTGTGTGTGTGTGTGTGTGTGTGTGTGTGTGTGTGTATAGATAGATAGATAGATAGATATACTGTATGTACACTGATCAGCCACAACATTAAATCCACCTGCCTAATATTGTGTAGGTCCCCCTCGTGCCGCCAAAACAGCACCAACCCGCATCTCATTCTGAGATGATATTCTTCTCACCACAATTGTATAGAGCAGTTATCTGAGTTACCATAGACAATCATGCCACGCTCCAAATCACTGAGATCACATTTTTTCCCAATTCTGATGGTTGATGTGAACATTAACTGAAGCTCCTGACCATATCTGCATGTTTTTATGCACTGCACTGCTGCCACACGATTGGCTGATTAGATAATTGCATGGATGATTGTGGATGAGAGACTGGGGAATGGTCTCCATGGCCGTGAGTGCACACAGAGACTGGGGAACGGCCGCCGTGGCTATGGCTGCTGGCAGCAGCGGGCTCCTTCACCTCCTGGCGGTCAGCCGTGAGCTTCCTCCTCCTACGGTGTTGTGAAGCCCGAGACATGCCAGAGAAGGAACAGAATATGGGCTGAGAGGGGTTGATGGATCTGGCGTTCCATCTATGCATCATGATTTCCACCTCCATAATATGGCAGACATGGTCCACCAGATCCCAAAAGGGCCACAAAAAAAAATCTCACCCAGCTCCTTGACATGCTGTTTTGTCCAGACTCGACAGAAAAGATGTTTGAGACAGGTCTCAACATAGCACCACCTGTGGGGTTCCCGGACCAGCTCCTCAGCATAAATGCCAAAACCGCGTCCATCTTGAGAAATCCTACCCAAAGTGGTACTATGAGAGACCTGCTCCTTCTGGCTGGGAGATGGGTGGAGAAAAATGTCCATTTATTCTGCTGGGTCCAATCTGGCCAGTTTGTAATGTCAAAGATCTGCAGAGGCAGGACCCAAAGGCAGAATTAAAAAACAAAAGGTTGATTTATTTATACAAAATAATTAAAACCAAAGAAAAACTACCCTGTAGGGGAAAAGACAAAGTCTGGGGCAACAAACTAGATGACGGGCTGACGGCAGGCGAACTGTGTCCAGGACCAACCTGAACAACAGACTGGAAAGTAAACAGGACCGACATGAACATGAAACAAGCACAAGACAAACTGGCTCTGGACAACACACACAAGGTGACTAAAATAGGGAAGGAACTCAAGCAGGTTAATGGGCAAGGCAGGTGTAACAAATGAACTAATAATGGGCAAATGGGTATGATGCAAGGCTGAGAGACACGTGGCAATACAGAAACAAAACAAAGCCACATGCTCTCACAAGACACAAACACCCGAATGGCATGAGCACACCTCGCCAAGACAATAAGGCAATATACGTTCATGCCAATCGACAGACAAGACGAGAGAATGTGTAGCAATGCCAAACAAAGCAATGCCACGCATTCCCACACTAGACAAAGCCTGAGTGTACATCACGAGGCAAACGAGGCACGATGCACGCAACAGGCAACAAAACGAGACAGGACATCTGTGCGAGAGTTCGGCCACACACAAACCCGACACCTCAGACCAAAGTGACCGAACCTCAGCACAATGAAGACAGCTGCGACCCGGGCGTGCAGTGCAAGGCGAGTGCAACGCAAAGCGCACCCGTGGCTGCAAGAGACAAGACATAAACGATTGACGTGAGTGCCTGCCGCCAAGACCCTGTCACACAAAAACAAATATGTTATGGATGTTTTAAGAGCTAGATTTGTTTATGGTTAGCTCCATCGCTTTTATTAGAAGCTTCAAGCATGATGATCAACATTCTTTATAAGAGCGTTTTACCAATACTGTTTAGAATTTGGAATTTTTTATAGCATCTACAATATTGTCTGATGTTTATGGCAGATCAAACACTGCGAACATTTTGCACTCTTGACCTTACTAATATGGCGGATGCACTGATGTTTCATGGTCCATAGGAACAGCTGCTAATGCAGCATCTGCATATGGATATATACATGTCAGCTATAATATACTTGTATGGAGATAGAATAAATCTTCTAAACAGTTTGTCAAGATTACATTTCATTGAGACATACTGTATTATGTCTGTAACATCAAATAACATCTGCATGAGTTGATCCAGATAATGCTCATGCACTTTCTAGAGTAAACAAACATATGCTGCCTCTATCAAAAAGGTGATTTGATCTTTTTGCTGAAAGGCAGTGGCGGATTTAGGCATGGGCGACATGGGCAGCTCTAAACTCTGCACATCTCAACCGCTTATAAAACACTCAACAACCAGAGTCTTTCTTACTGTACCCTATCTGATTGTGCTATCTTGCTTTCTTACAGAGTGTGGAGGACGAGGTGGTGTATGCAGATGTCACCATGAAACATTGCTCAAACTCTGTCTCTTTATTTCCTCATTAATGACGTCTCTGCCATTATGGTTTTGATCAGCAGTGTTACATATGCTTTTGTGATTTTTGATGAGTTTATTATGATCCTGAATGTTAATATGTGATTCATTTTAATTAAAGCTCAGTAACTGTTCAGACTAGAGTGAGAGACGATTCTTGAATATCAGCATTGACATCTACTGTACCATATCTTCAAAACTCTGCTTGTGAGAACAAGACCCAGCTAAGCAATCACCTTTACTAGGAAACTTTCTTGGATTCACAGTGTGTCAAACTATTCTGTTTCCACTTGTCTCTTTCAAAGCCTGGGAGAGTTTTGTGGATGAGTTTTGGATTTGCATAATGAATCCACACATTTACAACAAGAATTCAGCATATTTAGTAGAAACCGGAGACAATCTTGAGAGGTCTGAGGTATGATAATGTGTTTTCAGAGTTTAATTACTAAAATTGTCTCCTCCATTCAAAATAATTTGCTGTTTTAAGGACACATGAAAATGAAAACTTCAAAACTAATTTAGACTCTGCGTGTAAATTTGTAAAATCAATGCAATACACTCATATATCAAATGCTGAATATTCTAAATTAAAACATATAAAATATATTTGTTTCTTTTTACAACAGTGCACTATATTTTAAATCAGACCCACAGAAGAAAGAAAGTAAATGCACTAAATGTGCAGTGACACCTCAGCAGCTCAGTTTTGGAGTCAAAATGAAACCTGCTGCGGTCTGATTTCTCTAGAAATAAGGTTTGACTGTTAGGTGGGCAAAGAGTATGTGCATCAGAGAGTATATTACTGGATAGCTGGTTGGTGTATGTGTGGTTGGTTTGTGTAATTAGATTGTACTGCAGTTAAAGGGCTTCTTTTCCTCTTCTGCTAATGTGAACCTCACAGTCTGACTTCCAAACCACACAAAACATCTTTGCAATGAAACAAATGTAATTAATCAACAATTATGTTTTAAAAACAAGAGTTTTTTCATTCTCAGAAAGCTTCAACTATTCATGGTATCACACCTACTTTCTGTACCATAATGTTTGTAGAAGAACATATCCTGTTTCTGTCTATCAATGTCAGGGACAAATTCACATTATGCAGATGATCATTGATTATTAATGGTTTATTTCATTTTTGGGGATATTCTCCCCTTTTCTTCCCAATTTGTTATACCCAATTCCCAATGTGCTCTAAGTCCTCGTGGTGGCATAGTGACTCGTGGTGGTGGACGATTCTCAGTTGCCTCTGTGTCTGAGACCGTAAATCCACGTATCTTATCACGTGGCTTGTTGAGCGCGTTACCGCGGAGATGTAGCACATGTGGAGGCTTCACGCTATTCTCCGCAGCATCCACGCACAACTCACCATGCGCCCCACCGAGAGCGAGAACCACATTATAGCAACCACGAGGAGGTTAACCCAACGTGACTCTACCTACCCTAGCAACCGGGCCAATTGGTTGCTTAGGAAGCCTGACTGGAGTCACTCAGCATGCCCTGGATCCGAATTCGCGACTCCAAGTGTGGTAGTCAGCATCTTTACTTGCTGAGCTACCCAGGCCCCCCATTAATGGTTTCTTTATGTTTCATCAGTTTTGGGCACTAATGAACATCACTAACTTTTTTCAGCAGCTACAATAACAGTGACGCCTACATTTTGTTAAAGCACTACGTACTATTTTATTGGTTAAAAATGAACAAATTGCCATTATTGATTGAGTACATAAAAATCAGTGTTCAAAAGAATGTCCTTACCTTATCCCGATTCACTACGGTAAGCCTATATGAATTATTTGTATTTTGAGCCGTTGGGTCAGATTTGGCATGAAATAAACCTGACACCTATGAAATAAAAAGGGCACATTCTAAGGGCTCACACTTTTACACTACAGTGGCATCTAGCGTCCAAAGCAAGAAATCACGACTGATCTTTCTCATCTTATTTCAAACAGAACTGCTGAAGAATGAGTGTTCAATTTGTGACGTGGCACGAAGAGCTGGCTCTCCAGAAAAGGTAAAAAATAAATACAAAATTTCACAGACAGGTGTCAAAAGAAATCTCACCTTGATGAGGGACCTCAACGGTGTCATGGACTCTGAACAGGTGAGAAATGATGATGATGATGATGAGGTAGTGATGTTACATATGACACTGAAGCTTCAAAGCGTGTATCGAGTACGCAGCCCAATTTCCAAAGAAGCCCCATATCGGAGCAGGTATTGTTTTCAGAGAATCACATGATCAACGAAAAATTAAGCCTCTTTCTGTCCAGTCACGCGTCCACTTCACTTTGTGTCTGAATGTTCGAATCCAGACCTCTACTCTATGGATTTATGGAAATTAAAGTCCATTTATATTGGACTTTCATATTAAATGATCATATATCCTGTCATTCAAATAGTATAAGAAAACACACAAAATAACCAGAGCACTATTTAACTGCCTCAGACAACTCTAACATATTTATGTATATTATTATAATTACATTGAATCATATTGACTTATATTGGAATTTATTGCCACGTTATAATACGTAAATTATATTATCAGAAGGTAAAAATCAACACTATGAGCATTGTTAGGCTTTTAATTGTGCATAATGGATTAAAACTTCAGGTGCTTCATCCAACAGGGCTGTGCTGGGTATAAGGCTGTTTTTAATGTGACCAACCACCAGATGGCACTGTTTTCGACACTCCCGAGGCTTTGAATCTTTACCTGGAACAATCAGAGAAAAGCTTTAGAAATTCATGAGGCTTAATTTCCCCATCCCTATGATGAGGATATCTGGGGACTTCACTGTGTCCAACAGCTCTAGAACTGCCACCTGAGGAGGACAAATCATTTGTATGACGGCAAATCAATGGCAATAATCTGAGCACATTATTGTCAGCACAGTAGATTAAAGCGACGTGAGGAAACAGGAAAAACTCGCACGCATGATTAAACCCTCACTCGCATTCTTGACACTCGCGCGCAGAAGTTCATTGCCGTGCGATGAAACTGGAAGAACCCTTGCCCGCACAAAATCTCCTGCGCATGCAATACAAGCGCTTGCATGCGAATAAACCTCTGCCGCGTGAGCATGATCATTCTTCTAATTTTGCTAGCGTGAACACCTTTTAATTTTGTCAGTCGTGAAGCTCCCTTTTCATTGGTTATTCCCTTTTCCCAGAAGTCAGTTGTGATTGGCTCCCTTTTATTAGGAAGAACCATTACAAACTCACTTGTTTTTCGTGAGAGACATGACTTTATCAAGGGACCCTCTGCATGTGAGCCATTATTACTTTATTTGTTGCTAACTCTTCATGTAATAACAGGGCTGATTTAATGTTATATAGTGTATGTAATGCTGCATTCCATCTGTACTCGGAAGTCGGAAATTCCGAGTTCCCAGTAGGAACTTTTAACTGGAATGCCCCCTCAAGTCGGAGTTCCGACTCGGAAACTCGGAGGAATCGCAACATCCACGACTTCAGAGTCCAAAATGGCTGCTCGGCGCATCAACAGTGTGAAACTTTTGTTCCTGGGTAATAAGTGTTATTTCCTAATTGCTTATGCCTCAAAAGTATAGAAAATGGCTATTATTCCCCACAAACTTTACTTTTGTGACCAGGACAGTGATTAAAACGCAGTCAAGGCGTTTTTCACACCATGAAATTACACTGAAAAACAACCTACCGTCTGCGTCTCCTTTCTTCTTCCATTATGTTTTTTAGGTGGACTTCATATTTGTTCTGTAGTTGTTTGTATTCCGAAAGAGCAAGCACAACAAAGGTTTGCCTGGACGTGTCCATCTTGGTTTTCTGACTTGTGTACTGGAACACTGTCAACTCAGGTGTGACATCATTCCCAGACTTCCGATGTAAATGGAACGCAGCATAAGTATTGTGTATCTTTGCCAGACACTTTAAAACAGGAAGATTACTAGCTAGTTGTTGTGTTCTTGTGATGTTGCTATTGAACTTGAAAAAATTGCTGTTTATTTATTTATATATAATACAGAATAATATACAATCTGACTTTTGTCACTGCAGTTGTAAGACACTTTATAATTAATTGAAATATTGTGAGACCAGGAAAATAAATCATGTGTAACACTGTGTAACACTGTGTTACTTCTCCCTCAACCCTAGACTGAGGGAGTACGTAAAAATTGGGGGCTCGTCCGGGATAAGTTCTCTGCTTGATATTTAAGCCTGTCCTGCTCCATTAACTAGCCAATCCCGACAGGGGAGTGATAAGCTGTCAACATTTATGGAATTAATGACACTTGGTAATATGAACCTGTCGAGGAATAGGAGGAACAGAACAGAAAAAGCACACAAAGTACTAAATGTTTCAATCCAGTTCAAACAACATTACATCCTTGGATGTAAAACAATACAAATGAATACGTCCTGGGATGTAACACCCCCCACCCTTAAATTACAAACTACAGTTTGTAAGTGCGCTTATCCCCAATATTAGAAGAATTTACACTTTTACACACCTCAGACCTCAACCCTAAGGTCTCTGGACAGTGCTTCAGCAACAACATTCTCAGAGCCACTTTTATGACGAATGTCAAGATTGTATTCCTTTAAAACTGGGGCCCAGTTTGACATTCGTGAAAGAAAACCTAAAGGGTTATGGTTGGTGTACACCACAATTGGAACATAGCTACCTCCCAAATAGACCTCAGAGTGTTGAAACACTAACAGCAAAGCAAGAGCCCCTTTTCGATCATACTGTAGTGTTGATGACACTTTGAAACTTCTTTGAGAAGTAGGACACGGATGTTAAATGCCCAAATCGTCTTCCTGCAACACACTGCTCCAGCCCCAGTAGTGCTTGCATCCACCTGCAATTTAAATGGTAAATCAAAGTTGGGGGCAGAAAGGACAGGAGCATTGCAGAGAAGATCCTTTGCAGCAAGAAATGCACACTCACACTCAGGACTCCATATAAACTTTTTAGAAGTACTGAGTAGATCAGTCAGGGGAAACTACAACAGAGAAGTTTTTACATAACCTCCAGTAGTAACCAGTCATGCCGAAGAATCATCGCAACTCACGTTTGTTAAGGAGAGTGGGGAACTCGAAAAATAGAAATTAACAACAGAAACCTTTCCTCAATGCCACTCTAACCTTGAAAAGGAGAAAAAGGTACATTTTGCATACTAAACGCTGCAGTTTGCTTACCGCAACAACCACTCCACTGATGATGCCATTGCATCTACAATACACACTGCTCTCTCCCACCTGGAAAAAAAGAACACTTATGTGAGAATGCTGTTTGTAGACTACAGCTCAGCATTCAACACCATAGTGCCCTCCAAGCTAGATGAGAAACTCCGGGCTCTGGGCTTAAACAGCTCGCTGTGCAGCTGGATCCTGGACTTCCTGTCAAGTAGACGCCAGGTGGTTAGAATAGGCAGCAACATCCCCTCATCACTGACCCTCAACACTGGAGCCCCGCAGGGCTGTGTTCTCAGCCCACTACTGTATTCCTTGTACACACATGACTGTGTGGCAACACATAGCTCCAATGCCATCATTAAGTTTGCTGATGACACGACGGTGGTAGGTCTGATCACTGACAATGATGAAACAGCCTACAGAGAGGAGGTACACACTCTGACACACTGGTGTCAGGAGCACAACCTCTCCCTCAATGTCAGTAAGACAAAATAGCTTGTGGTGGACTTCAGAAGAAAAGACAGAGAACACAGTCCCATCACCATCAATGGAGCACCAGTGGAGAGAGTCAGCAGCTTCAAGTTCCTGGGTGTCCACATCACTGAGGAACTCACATGGTCCATCCACACTGAAGTCATTGTGAAGAAGGCTCATCAGCGCCTCTTCTTCCTGAGACGGCTGAGGAAGTTTGGAATAAACCGCCACATCCTCACACAGTTCTACACCTGCACTGTAGAGAGCATCCTGACTGGCTGTATCTCTGCCTGTTGCGGCAATAGCACCGCCCACAACCGCAAAGCACTGCAAAGGGTGGTGCGAACTGCCAGACACATCATCAGAGGTGAGCTTCCCTCCCTCCAGGAAATATATACAAGGCGGTGTGTGAAAAAAGCTCGGAGGATCATCAGAGACTCCAGCCACCCGAGCCATGGGCTGTTCTCACTGCTACCATCAGGTAGGCGGTATCGCAGCATCAGGACCCGCACCAGCCGACTCCATGATAGCTTCTTCCCCCAAGCAATCAGACTTCTGAACTCTTGATCTCCCACGATCAAATACATCAGCACTGCACTTTATTACCCTTACTCTTATATCTCACACCGGACTGTCATAAATTATATTATTATTATTATATTATGTTCTCTCTTAACAACTGACTATCAACCGACAGCCTGAATGTCAATACAGTACAATACTGTACATTCTATATATATATACTTTTTTTATATATTTTTATTTTTTATTTTTATTGAATAATGTGTATCTATATAGTGCGTATTGTATACTGTACAGTGTATGTTATTATTTGTATACTGTTGAGTGTAATTATGTGTATAACAGATGTTTAAATTGTGTTGTGTTAATTTGATGTTATTGTAAATTGGTATATGTCTCATCACTGTCACGACTGCTATGTTGATCGGAACTGCACCCAAGAATTTCACACACCACTGCACTTGTGTATATGGCTGTGTGACAATCAAGTGATTTGATAAAGTGATTTGATTTTAACAAAAAGGGCACCCACCTCCCTACAGCTTCCGCTGGCAGTTTAAACATAATCTTCAAATATGTACAATGCAATAAGACTATAAAGGGAAAACACTAAACACATAACAAGATGTGGCGCACACAGTAGCTACACCATCTGGGGCAGGAGAAAGGAGTCTCTCCGTGTAAGCTCTCTGTTGCCAGTCCCGACAGAGGAGTGATTAGTTGTCATCACTGATGGAATTAATGCAGTTTCCCAACCTTTTTTCTACCATGGCACAATTTTTACGATTAAAAAATCCCACGGCCCACCACTATCCCACTATCCCTCATAACCATCATCTATAGTTTTCCTTTTCAAGAACTTGTCCATGTATTCTGTCTGTCTTAGTAGCATGTTTACTCATAATGTTTGAAATTCGGCTATGCAAAAAACACAGGTAACATAGGTACAGTGTATAATGAGGTCACAGGTGACAAGAGTGTTAACAGGTTTATGAAAAACTAACAAATTTGCATCTTTTCCAATTTGTAGGATTTGTTCTTGCAAAATAATTCTTGCAATTTTGTATTTTCTTGCAATAAAGGCACACTTGACTATAAGTCGCACCAGGTCAAAATCGCGTTGTTGAGAGAAAAACAAAAACACATATAAGTTGCATATCTGTATAAGTCACACTGACAGAGTTTGGATTGGGCAGGCACTAGGACCCAGGAAGAGCCACCAGACTTCCCTTCAGTGGTTCAGATGTCAAATGCCCTGTGAAGATTACAGTACCTCAGAATCTACACATCATATCACTGTGTTTTTGGACTTGCTTTTAGTAATCATGTGTAACAGTTTCTCAATATCAGTTTATGTTTAATAAGAGAAATGCGACAAGTAAGCCACATCTGTTCATAACATCTGTAACTCTATGCTGTGCACAAATAACAGCTTTCAGTCTGTGAGTAAAACAATACACCTGTTGTATTCTCATCATTCATTAATGTTAGTGACTGTGGATATTTCTGATATTTGCAACCCTCTTTGCAATGTATTAATTATTTGGTTCACTGACTGAATGTTTTACTACGAGTGTGTTGAAGTGTCATATTGTGGGCATGTGAGAAGTTGCATTTGACAGCAGACTAGAGTTTGTTAGACAATAATGTTATGATAGACAAAATATTTAAACTGGTTGCAAAAAATACCTTGTAAAGGCAAAATATTATGAATTGGCAAATTTAAAATGCTTTACCACCTCTATGCCTTCTCTGTGTTTTCATCTGTTTTGGTGCGTCTGTTTGACCAGCCGACATCAGTTACGTATAAATTATTTATATAAATCGATGTTACTACCGCTTTTGCAAACTCACATTTGGTGAGGTTTAGGGTCAGCACGTTGCTAGCCATTCGGCCAAACACAAGCTTAAGTGTTTCCACATGGTCTTCCCAGCATTTAGAATAAATAATCACATCATCTAGGTAGGCGTCACAATATGGCACCCAAAATGCAGAGATCTCAGATGTGCGCAGAGTGAGGGGCACCTGCCAATATCCTTTAAGGAGGTCTATTTTGGTGACATACTTCGAGGAGCCTACTCTATCGATACAAACCTCCATTCGTGGTAGAGTGAAAGAATCTGGCCGAGTTATGCTGTTTACCTTGCAACAAATTAACAACATCCTCATACACATACTTGGGAAAATGAGCGAGATAACCCTGCAAATTCAATATAACAGAGTTTTGCAAACGTATGCCAGGGATTTTAGTTTCTTTTGTAACTAAACCATCTTCTTCCAGAGTGTAACTAGTGGTCAAGACAGCAGTGAAAGCAGCAGGTAAAGAAACAGAAGGAGAAGTGGTCTTCTCATCTCACACCAGATATATCTTCAACATATTTATGTGACACACACAAATTTTGTGCTTGAGTTCAGGGGTACAGATAACATAATCTGTGCCACCAAGCTTTTTCTACCTCGTAGGGGCCAGAAAATTTTGTTTGAAATGTGGAACAGGGGACTGGTAAGAGAACAACAGTACCTCCCTTTCGAGAAGCCGATGTCGACTCCTATTTTACCACCTTTGAATGCGTGGATGCTAAATTGAAGTGGCCTAAAGATATGTGGGAGCTCCTTTTGCAATGCAATCTCATCAGTAAAGCACAAGAAGTGTGTACAGCCTTGCCAATTGAACACTCATTAGATTATGAAATTGTCAAGGCTGCTGTCCTCAGGGCATATGTACTGGTACTGGAGGCCTACCGCCAAAAGTTACAATTTATTACAGCCATGAAAAGGTTTTTGCACACTTCACAGAGGAGTCCAAAGCCTTCCTGAGGGGTGATCGGCAGCCTGTTCTTCAATTAAGGAAAATAGGGTTGGCAGAGATCTTTCAGGTAAAAGAATATACTTGGAGAAGCAGACACTTAATACGTCATGCTATTTTGAGAATGTAGGATTGCTTATACAGTGGTGTTTCACTAACAGGAAGAGTCACAACATCAAGTGCTGGAAATCTACTCTGTTGTGGGTGCTTAGGAAAAATGCAAATTCCCCATTCCTAATTGTTTTTTAAATTATTCATAACTGCATTCCTCAGATGCACAGGTGAATGTCTAAACCTGCTGGGCTTTACTGCTTTAAACCCAGACTGGATGGACCTTTGTCTGCTGAAAGAAGAGGGAAAGGTTAGGAGAGAGAAACAAAAAAGACAATTTAATAAAAGACACCGAGCACAAACCTTACCACAGGTGCACCCAGGTGAGCATGTGTGGATTAAAGACACTAAAGAAAAAGGGACAGTGCTTACATAAGCTGAGACTCCAAAATCTTACCTTGTGGACTCACCTAGGGGTATCCTCTGTTGCAACCGCAGCCATCTAGTTTCCACACCAGTAGCACCACCCCTGGAAAATTACCTGAACTGGAAAACAAAGCTTCAGTGGATGCTTAGAATGATCAAAGTCCAGATAACGTTCCTGTACTTACCAGCACTCCAGAGAAGAGATTTCCTTTCAGAGAAAGGAACCCTTAAAGTACCTGAAGGAATTTGTTGTAGTTAGCAGGTGCTTTTGGGGAAAACTGAGTGATTTGCAGTGGGGCAGATTAAACACCCACACTCAGTAAAAGGCATCAGTAGTCTACCCCAACCCTCTTAGGTATTTAGAGAAATATGTGTATATTAATGAGAAGGTAATGTGAATGTTTAGTGTTTAAAAGATCAAAGTAGTAAAATATTGTTGCATAGACAGACTGCTTAAAATTTTAAGATTTTTAACAATGATAACACCACTAAAAGGTTATTTGTCCAAAGCAATTTTACGTGTGCAAAATAACCTAACTCTGATATTTGTGCATTTTCATCCTCCTACTCTTCAGTTATTACAAATGAAGGGATGTGAGTAGCTCAGAGAAGGGGATGTAGTGTTATGGATAAATATTGCCCACTTGTGGTGAAGGGAGGCATGTTCTGTCGTTACGGAAAGTGAAATGTGAGTCTCAGATTCTCACTTCCTATCAGACTCGATGTGTGCCTACTGCTCCAGTCAGTCAGTTTAAAGGGATAGTTAATCCAAATATGAAACTTCTCTCATCATTTACTCACCCTCATGCCATCCCAGATGTGTATGACTTTCTTTCCTTTGTGGAACACAAATGAAGATTTTTAGAAGAATATCTCAGCTCTGTAGGTCCTCATATTGCAAGTGAATGGTGACCAGAACTCAGAAGGTACAAAAATGACATAAAGGAGGGATAAAAGTAATCCATATGACTCTAGTGGTTAAATCCATATCTTCTGAAACAATATGATATTTGTGGGAGGGAAAAAGATCAATATTTAAGTCCTTTTTTTTTATTATTATTATCAATCTCCACCTTTGACCAGCCCCAACCAGTAGGTGGCTGAATGGGAAATAGTGATGTCCAGTTCGTGAATGAATCGTTAAACTTTAAACTGTTTTTTTTAAGTGAACGAGAGCTTTTCTTAACTCTTCTTAACTTTTCTTAACTCTGTAATGAACCGCTCCAACTAGTCCACAAATCGGACTGAACAACCCAGTTGCAACATTCCTCGAGTCAACGGCACGAGTCGCTTGTGGAAGCAATATTTATGGCATATAGCTCTAAGGGGCTCCAGCCCCCTTAGGCATTAGGGCCCACTCCACGAGAGGCATAGCTGCTTCCTGGGCCCTGTTTCAGGGAGTCTCTCTGCAAGACATTTGTTCAGCTGCATGTTGGGCTTCTCCCCACACTTTTGTCAGGTACTACCGATTGATGTCACCAGAACACCAGTAGTGTGTGCGGTTTTGGGTGTGTGTTCTTCATAATAGGTTCACCCATAACCCTTTCTCCCTCACACTGTGTGCATGTCACCCCACAGGGTTCACACCAAGCACAATGCACAGCCTCTTCTCCCTTCTTTGTTATGTATATGGGTAATAAAGCCTGCTAATATTATATAGGATGTGTCAGGCACTGACTTAGGAGACCATCCTTTTGGTTGACAGCATCTCCCTGTGAGTGTATAGGGCAATCGGGGAGCTGTACATATCTTCCCATAAGTGGATCTTGAATATCGTATGATGAAAGAGAACGATAGGTTACCTATTCGTTAACCACAGTTCTCTAAAACATCGAGTGGAGAAATTTACCAAGCTTACACCGCTTGCTTCATGAAGTGAATATGCTCACTGAGGAAAGTAGCACGTACAGGTCCTTTTATGCCCTCAGGTAAGGGTGGGGCCTTACAGCAACATTGGACATGTGCTCCTGTCTGTCAAACCAGACTTGGTGCAATTGGATGCTTCTGCAGAGGTCAGGTGCATATGCCATTCCCATAGGTGGATCTCCCACTCGATGTTTCAGAGAACTGGGGTTACAGAACAGGTAACCTATTGTTTTAAATCCTTTCAGATCTCGGAGTTGTCACCACCTCTGAGTGGTGACAATGTCAATGTTGTTTCATGTTTTATTATTACGGGCTCGGTCTCTTTCCTTTTTTTCTTGGAGACTCTTCTTGGTTTCTATATTTTGAAAATGGTTAATTCCAAGACTGGATGCCTTTTTGAATGATCCATAGTCAATGTTGCTCATTTGTTTTCTACAAACTTTCAGCTTCAAACTACTACCACACATATACACATGCTGTATAGCTGGACCTTCTTTTCTTTATTTATGGAGATGATATAAACACACAATGATGAATGAACATTACATTTATATAGCACTTTTCTGACACTACACTCAAAGCACTTTACACAGTGAACAGGGGACTCTCCTCAACCACCACCAGTGTGCAGCATCCACATGGATGATGCAACAGCAGCCATAGTACACCAGTATGCTCACCACACACCAGTTATTGGTGGAGAGAAGAGAAATAGAGTCAGTTAATGGATGGGGATTATTAGGAGGCCATGATTGATAAGGGCCAATGGGGGGAATTTGGCCAGGACTCCAGGGTTACACCCCTACACTTTACAAGAAGTGCCCTGGGATTTTTAATGACCACAGAGAGTCAGGACCTCAGTTTATCTCATCTGAAGGACTGTGCCTTTTTACAGTATAGGATCCCTGTCTCTGTACTGGGGCATTGGGACCCACACAGACCACCAGGTGAGCACCCCCTGTTGGCCTCCCTAATACCTCTTCCAGCAGCAACCTTAGTTTTCCCCAGAAGGTCTCCCATCCAGGTACTGACCAGGCTCAACCCTGCTTAGCTTTAGTGGGCAACCAGTCTTGAACTACAGGGTGAATGATGGAAGTATGCAATTTTCCACCAAATCCGTCATGACAGCTCAAAAATATAATTATTATAGGCTTACCATAGTGAATCAGGGTAAGGCAAACTTGAAAGTTTGCTAAGAAGGGCTAGTTAAGTCAGAGTATTTTTATGTGCTCAAAAAGTTACTTTATATATAGCTCCCACATGTGTATGTGTGTGTGTGTGTGTGTTTTTATAAAGTATTAAATGGATAGTTCATCCAAAAATTAAAATTATCTCATTATTTACTCATCCTCATGATATCTCAGGTGTATGACTTTCTGTCTTCAGCAGAACACATACTGTATGAAGAATATTAGAAAAATATCTCAGCTCAGTAGGTTCTTAAAATGAAAGTGAATGGAGATCAGATTTTTGAAGCTCCAAAAATCACACACTGTCAGAATAAACGTCATCAGTATGCCTCCAGCTGTTAAATTAATGTCTTCTAAAGGGACACAATCACTTTTGGTGTGAAAAGATAAATATTTAAGTACTTTTTATAACTCTAAATCATGCTTCTGGTCAGAAACGATACGTGCATGTGACGGAATCGCATTTGCATTTGAAACGCGCAAGAACTGACGCATGTGCGTCACAACCGAAAGAGCAGTGCTGTTTACAAATGAAAAGGAGGAATGCTGTACAGAAGTGTAGTTTGTTTTGGGTTAGATCTGTATTTATCTGTTTGTTTACTCACAATGGTGCATCTGTGTGCTTATCCTGGATGTCTCAACCGAGAGGAGAACGTGAGATTACGTCCGTATCATGGCAACGCTAATACGTCACACGAGAGACCACCCTCTCATGAAGCATAACGGAAGTGATGATTTAGAGTTAAAAAGTACTTAAATATTGATCTTTTTCTGCACCAAAAGTGATTGTGTCACTTTAGAAGACATTAATTTAACCGCTGGAGTTGTATCGATGATGTTTATGCTGACTGTCTGTGATTTTTGGAGCGTCTATTTTTCTTCAAATGTGTTCTGCTGAAGAAGAAAGTCATACACACCTGGGATATCATGAGGGTGAGTAAATAACGAGAGAATTTTAATTTTTGGGTGAACTATCCCTTTGATACACTATATTGCCAAAAGTATTCGCTCATCTGCCTTTAGACGCATCTGAACTTAAGTGACATCCCATTCTTAATCCACAGGGTTTAATATGACGTCGGGCCACCCTTTGCAGCTATAACAGCTTCAACTCTTCTGGGAAGGCTTTCCACAAGGTTTAGGAGTGTGTTTATGGGAATTTTTGACCATTCTTCCAGAAGCGCATTTGTGAGGTCAGACACTGATGTTGGACGAGAAGGCCTGGCTCGCAGTCTTCTCTCTAATTCATCCCAAAGGTGCTCTATCGGGTTGAGGTCAGGACTCTGTGCAGGCCAGTCAAGTTCTTCCACACCAAACTCGCTCATCCATGTCTTTATGGACCTTGCTTTGTGCACTGGTGTGCAGTCATGTTGGAACAGGAAGGGGCCATCCCCAAACTGTTCCCACAAAGTTGGGAGCATGGAATTGTCCAAAATCTCTTGGTATGCTGAAGCATTCAGAGTTCCTTCCACTGGAACTAAGGGGCCTAGCCCAGCTCCTGAAAAACAACCCCACACCATAATCCCTCCTCCACCAAACTTCACAGTTGGCACAATGCAGTCAGACAAGTACTGTTCTCCTGGCAACCGCCAAACCCTGACTCGTCCATCAGATTGCCAGATGGAGAAGGGTGATTCGTCACTCCAGAGAACGCGTCTCCACTGCTCTAGAGTCCAGTGGCGGCGTGCTTTGCACCACTGCATCCGACGCTTTGCATTGCACTTGGTGATGTATGGCTTGGATGCAGCTGCTCGGCCATGGAAACCCATTCCATGATGCTCTCTACGCACTGTTCTTGAGCTAATCTGAAGGCCACATGAACTTTGGAGGTCTGTAGCGATTGACTCTGCAGAAAGTTGGCGACCTTTGCGCACTATGCGCCTCAGCATCCGCTGACCCCGCTCTGTCATTTTACGTGGCCTACCACTTCGTGGCTGAGTTGCTGTCATTCCCAATCACTTCCACTTTGTTATAATACCACTGACAGTTGACTGTGGAATATTTAGTAGCGAGGAAATTTCACGACTGGACTTGTTGCACAGATGGCATCCTATCACAGTACCATGCTGAAATTCACTGAGCTCCTGAGAGCGGCCCATTCTTTCACAAATGTTTGTAGAAGCAGTCTGCATGCCTAGGTGCTTCATTTTATACACCTGTGGCCATGGAAGTGATTGGAACACCTGAATTCAATTATTTGGATGGGTGAGCAAATACTTTTGGCAATATAGTGTATGTGCCAACAGAAGTAATGTGTGTTTGAGTAGTTTTAAGCAGAATTTTATAGAAATGATAAAAAAATAAAAATAAAATAAAAACGTTGTCGTTGGTCACCTAAAGTAGTGAAGGGTCATTTGAGCATAGAAGCGCATCTGTAGATGGCTGTGTTGGCTTGACCATGTGTGTTGCCTGTACAGCTGCCCTCTAGTGCTACAGATTTGCTAAAACACCAAGGTGGTACATCAAGACTGAACCACTTCGATGGTAGGAAAATTCCTAATTATGGAAATTATGTATGGGGCAAGGCATGATTAACTGCTTTAATTTATCTAACATGTTCATTTTCATCAAATTAAACACAATAAATGAATGTGTTAAATTGACAGCAGACAGTTGTAACAGTACTTTGTAATGACCTAGTATAACCAGCTGGGTGCTGGTCTTAGCTGGTCTCCCAGCTTGGTCCAGATACCATGTTCTAAAACACAGCTGGATTTTCCATCAGATACTCTGTGATAGTCTAAAATATTTCTTATTTCAGTAATATATGCTTGAATCAATTCTAACACATCAGCTGAAAATACTCGATTGGTTTTCCTAACCCTCATTAGACTCACAGGCTGGAAAGCGCATATTAAGTGGCTTTTTACCAGCATGTCAATTCACACAGGACCTGTGATTTTTTCCGGGCAACTTAGAGAAGGTAAAAGATGCTGTAATGTTTACAAGCACTGGAATGCGCAGTCTGCAAAAAGTCTGGAAAAATTACTGACGTCGTGATTCAGACAGGATTTAAATCACGAAGAGCGTCTGATAATTATTACATTACCCCACCTCCCCATATAAAACTAATCCCATCCGAATAGGGCTTAAGACAATGTTTTTCACATTGTGAATTTTTTTTCCACCTTGCGGTTTGGGGCTTCCGTAGGAAAGAGCCCTTCACCTACAAACTAAACACAGTCACCTTTTTTTCACAGGGGCTTAAACGCAAAGACATTAATGCATGATTATCGGTGAAGCTGTTCTCTGGGGGTTTACAACATTTAAGACATTATGGACATTTCTGTTTGATCTACTGTAAATCTGCTTTGAAATGATGTGCATTGTGAAAAACATATACAAATAAAAATGACTTTACATGCAGTGAATGCCTACTTTCATGCACAGGATGGTTGTCTACACAACACATCAAACAACATTTCTAAAAATAAAAGTAATCAGACCACAACAGGTTTCACTTTGACTCGAACTAAACTGGGCTGGACAAGTGTCACAGTGCATACTTCAGTAAAAATGTTAGTGCATGATGATAGATGGTTTTAACTTTTATGTTTTGTGTGCCATACACAACAGTTGACAGTTAAAAGCATATACAGCCATTTTTAAGCAATAATTACAAAATAATTTTGACATTAAATATAGGAAAGCTGATCTAATAACCACTATATTCCACTCTTCAGTTTTCAGATATCTAACTAAATATATACAAAAAATATGTTAAGTCATAAAAAGAAATTATGTTTTCCACCACTAAAAACAGTGAATGTCAGGGGGTGTGAAACATTTGTATTTTACACATAACTCTCACCTATATGAACAGAGTATGCATGAACTGGGAGGGCGGTCAAAACTTGTCAGAGGAGGATTCACACGCAACACGAGACCTATACCACATTTCTATTGTGTTTGTTTCAGACAGAGTTATTATTTCAGACTGTTTAGTGAACTGCTGAAGAAAATGTTTCACACACTTGTTTTATTCTATTTTTGCTGGTGGCATCTGGTTGGTAAGTTATAAATGCATTTTCAAAACAGAATAACACCATCGCTACTGTTCAAATTAGTCAGAGGATTTGCATTTAGCGTTATTTCCAGACATATCAAATCAAACTAAGATATTATTGTGAGAGCAACTTTGGATTCAGATGTCTGTTTGTGATGTCTATTTGGGGCATTCGAAAAATATTCAGTGAGCCTGTTTTGTCTATCAAACTAAATGTACCATCAACATTGGATGAAATTCTTCAGATAGATTTAAACAAGTTAAAATGTGTCAAACTCAGATGGGAATTCTACACTATTAGTCACTGTGAGCATGGTAAAATTATCCAAAACGTGCTATTAAAATGGAATGTGGCAGGAGATTATTCTGAGTGCAGATTGCAAGTGGGCCTCTCCACATGTAAAAATATGAAGAATTAAACTTGTAGATTCAATCAGCTGTAAGCAATTTCACACAATTGTTTTGCTCAACTTTAAAATACCACAAAGATCCATTTACTGGTTCACATACAAATCTGACTGCTGATGTTCATTTCCTTCTTCTGTGACTCTGCTGCTGTTCTGGATATTAATCAGTTCACATTTAGTTACAAACTACAACTGATTTCAGTTAAAGGGTCATAAACCATTAGGAACTTCAGTCTGAGCCAAATCATGTTTCTTCTCCAGGGTTTTTGCCACTGAGACAGATGGAATAAAGTCCTTGTCAGTGATGGAGGGAGATTCTGTCACTTTATACACTGATGATGCTGAAATACGTGAAGATGACGACATGTTGTGGAATTTTGGAACTGAAAAGCGTCACATAACTCGAATCAATAAGAAGGCTGGAATCTTCTCAATGTCTGATAGTCTTGATGGGAGATTCAGAGGCAGACTGCTACTGAACAATAAAACTGGAGATCTCACCATCACAAACACCAGAATCACAGACACTGGACTTTATAAACTACAGATCAATAGAGCTAAAAAGTCATCAAAAACATTCAGTGTTACTGTCTATGGTGAGTAGAGTTACAGTGTCATTTATCCTGTTCTTTACATATTTTATTTTATTAACTGTAGAGCTTTTCAGTTACAGTATGTCAATTAGAAGGCCAACCTAGAAAGGTTATTTCGCCACGTGTTCCCTCTGGAATTTCTAATAACTTTAGAATGGTGGTTTTCAAATGATGAGTAAAATAAAGTTTTTTGGATGACATGACTTGAAGAGACTTTCATGTTTTGTTCTACAAATAATTACAAAGTCATACCTCAAACGTGAATTCTAGAGCCGTTGTGTCCTTTTAAAATGTAAGTGGATAGCATGTTGCTATGTAGTAGCCCTGATGCAACGATTGCCCGATTCAGTTTGATTTATCCAATTGTCTGTTTATTTTGTATGTTTTCCAGCTCGTCTGCCCATTCCTGTGACCACCAGTAACTCTTCTCAATGTTCTTCAAGATCTAAATGTGTGTTGGTGTGTTCAGTGGTGAATGTGACACAGGTGACTCTCTCCTGGTACAAAGGAAACAGTTTATTCTCCTCCATCAGTGTGTCTGATCTCAACAGCAGTCTCTCTCTACCTCTGGAGGTGGAATATCAGGAGAACAACATCTACAGCTGTGTGATCAACAATCCCATCAGAAACCAGACTAAACATCTCAACATTACTGAAGTCTGTCAGCCGTGTTCAGGTACGTCAGCGCTGATATTTGTGTTTTTGACATGTTTAAAATCAGATTGACAGATTCAGTTACACTATTGACTGTCTCTCTCTGTTTATATTAGATCTGGACTCATCTTTGGTTTATATAGAGCTGATTTCTGCTGCTGCCGGATCTCTGTTGATTGTGGCTGCAGTTGTGATATTCTGCAGCTACAGGAAACACAAAAAAACACATCAAGACGGCAAGTGTTAACTAGAGCAAATGCCTTTTTTTAACATTAATCACTTGATGCAAAAACATTCTTTGTTAAAAAAAACAAAATTATTTCTGAACAAAAAGAAATATGGGGTTTTATTTGTTTTTGTTATTTCTGAAACAGTCCAGACACTTGAAGAAGAGATAACGTATGCTGATCCAACATTCTGTACACGAAATGCACAACATTTGGTAAGAGAATATTTTTATGTGCTCTGTGTCTCTGATCTGAATGTTGAGAACTCTGCATTGTGTTTGTGGAGTGAACGTTCACTCTAGTGATTTAAGTTTCTAGTAATATTCCAGTGTTTTTATTACATGCAATTTCTTCATTGTGGATTGATGGTAGCAACGTTTGTTTTTTGATTGAGGCAACTGAATTTTTTTTTTAGAATATTTAGATAGAACCATTTCTATCAATCGTGTAACCAGCAAACTGGAAAGGCAGTCGTTCGTGTTTAAGGAGAATTACACACACCACACAGCACATTGAAGAGGCTGACTGTTATCTATTAAAAGAGCCAGACATCATATTTTATTTACATATTACATAAACACATTTATCCGTGGCCCCCTGACTATTGCGTAAATTCTGTAACATGAAATCTTTTCTACCATTCAAAATTACAAAGCACCACCTTCATGTGTTTGCGAGTCATTGTCACCAGCTGTACAGGCAAAACATCAGGCAGCAGGACTCTGTCACATGGTCTTGCGTTCAAAGATGGCTGGAAGGGTATCAAGATGTGTTTTTCAAAGTTTCAAACTATTTTTAATTTGACACAGTTTCGTTAAAAGGCATCATTTAAATGATTACTTTATCTCAGAAAGAGGGTACTGTATGGGTAGAAAAATGAGACAAAAGAAGAGGATGAGACATAAATTAATAATTATTTTATTTTTATATAGAATTTAAAATTGTTGACTTAAGTTCAAGTTTGTCAACTTATCTTTCTTAAATTGCTTGAAAAGAATGTAATACATTTGAGGAATCCACATTTCCAGAACAGAAAACACATTGACATATTATTTAGTCTCTTTCCACATTTTGCCCCCTCTATGGACCCCCTGTGATGTAAAGGACTGAGAACATCTTGGTTACTTTCGTAACCTCCATTCCCTGATGGAGGGAACGAGACGTTGGGTCAATGTAGTGACACTAGGGGTCACCTCTGATCTTTGAGAAAAGGCCAATGGGAATTGGCGAGTGGAATTTGCATGCCACTCCCCCGGACATACGGGTATAAAAGGAGCTGGCTTGCAACCACTCATTCAGGTTTTGTGCTGAGGAGCTGAGACAAGGTCCCGGCCATTTCAGCGGGTAGTTCAGTGTTGTGGCAGGAGGGACACAACTTCTCGTTCCCTCCATCAGGGAACGGAGTTTACGAAAGTAACCAAGATGTTCACTATCTGTCACTCACTCAACGTTGTGTCGATGTAGTGACAATAGGGGTCCCTATACAACACGCCACAGCTAGCTGAACTGTGTTTTGTAGACTGGCGGTGCGAGATGGGCAGGCCTTTGCGTGCCTCGTAGCCAGCACACCTGGCATCACATAACCTCCCCCAACGCTCTTACGAGCATCGTATGGTCCCCTGCACCTCGGGGACAAGTCGACTGCCCCAAAATGGGGACAGACTGCCCCAGCCATGGACTCTTCTATTTTGTTTTCTCCCCAAAAAAAGAATGGAAATCTTGTTCAGCTGGGGGCCATAATTGTCCATGTCAGGGGGTGTCACTCCCAAGGGAAAGACACCGCGGAGACCACACCCTGCCCGAATGGGAGGTAAAGTGTGGAAATACGTCACATGGTCTTACCGAGTTTTGTCGGCAGTGTCGCATGTGCAGAAGTTCCCTTAGTACGGCCAGTGGCAGAGGGGACTCTGCCCAAGGAAGATGCGGGTTTACCAATGGGGAAATCGTCTCGCGGAAGATACATCACATGGGGTTACAGACAGGCAACCAGCACATGTGGAGCATCTACCCCAGTACAGGGCCTAGTAGCACATGTACTGGACCGGCATCGAGTTTCTCTGTGAACTCGCCTGCCACAGGTCTAAGGAGGAAATACATCCAGGGTCCACGGTCTCATGAACATGGCTGGGAGGTAAAAGCGCACGTCTCCGCCTCCAGGAGGGGGAAGGCGCTATGCGCAAGTGGTACATCTGGACCAGTCAGGAGAGTAGTCTTCAAAGAGAGTGCCTTTAGCTCAACTGACGCTAGGGGCTCAAACGGGGCTCCCCACAGGCCCCGTAGGACCATGGAGAGATCCCATGAGGGAATGAGGCGTGGTCTAGGAGGGTTCAGCCTCATCATGCCTCTAAGGAACCTAATGATCAGGTCGTGCTTCCTGAGAGACTTACCGTCAACCGCGTTGTGGTGCACTGCTATAGCGGCCACATACACCTTCAAGGTGGAGGTTGATGTATGTAACCATCGCAGTGCTGTCCATTCGGACCAACCCGTGCTTGCCCTGGATCAACGGCCGAAGCCGCAGGGCGAACAACACTGCCAGCAACTCGAGGCAGTTGATGTGCCAACGCAGTCGTGGCCCCGTCCAGGAGCCAGCGGCTGCATGCCCATTGCACATGGCACCCCAGCCTGATGTCTTGACGACAACTCACCTGGAGACCTGCTCTAGGGGAATCCCTGCCCGTAGAAATGCCAGGTCTGTCCAAGGACTGAACAAGCTGTGACAGATCGGCGTGATGCCCACGCGATGTGCCCCGTGGTACCATGCCCACCTCAGGACTCGAATCTGAAGCCAGTGCTGAAGCGGTCTCATATGCATCAACCTGAGCGGCGTGATCACCTCCGAGGACGCCATATGCCCCAGGAGCCTCTGAAATTGCTTCAGTGGGACTGCCGTTCTCCGCCTGAATGATTTCAGGCAGTTCAGAACCGATTGCATGCGCTTGCTCTTGAGGTGCGCCATCATTTGGTAAGAGACTGAGTCTAACTCCAACCCTGAGAGTCTGTGCAAGGCCCGGTTCAGTACTCGCAGGTCCAAGATTGGCCGCAACCCCCCGCCTTTCTTTGGTATGATGAAGTAGGGGCTGTAGAACCCCTTCTTCATCTCAGCTGGAGGGACAGGCTCTATCGCATCCTTTCGCAGAAGGGTCGCGATCTCCGCACGCAGGGCAGCGGCATTCTCGCCCTTCACTGAGGTGAAACAGATGCAGTTGAACCTGGGGGGATGCCTGGCAAACTGAATCGCATAGCCAAGTCGGACGGTCCGGGTTAGCCATTGCGACGGGTTGGAGAGCACATGCCATGCCTCCAAACTCCAGGCTAGGGGGACCAAGGGGACAATCGCTTCGGACGTACCGGTGGGTGGGGCCTCGCGTCGGGCGGAGCCTGAGGCGCCATGTTGAGGGGGCTCGAGCCCCGAACCCATGGCCATGCTGAGTCTGGGGACATCGAAGCACTTACCTGGCTCTGGATACCCACCATAGGACTGGTCAGGGAGGGGGAGGAGGGAAGTCATCCACGTAGTCCAACAAAACCACCCTGGTGTGGGTGTGTTTGTGCCACAGCTGGGCGCGCCGGGGTGCCATGCCTGCCGTAAAGGGCCGGTGTCCGGTGGTCATGATAACGATGGCCGTGAACACCGGGTGTGTGACCCAGGGAATGTTGACAATGTGGGTACAGCAGCCCTCTGGGCATGTGGCGAAATCAACAGAAAAGGAAACAAAAGATTCTCCTCCCGACCCTCCACCGGGGGTTGGAGTGGTCTGTTCACCACCTCCAGTGCAGCAGGTCTCCACGTCCCTGGGTCGCCCGTCTACTCTCCTGACTGGTCCAGATGTACTTTGAAGCCTTCCTCGGGTTCTTGGCAGCAGGCCGTGAGACAGGGACATCTGCTTCCTGCGGGTGGCTCTGAGCGGGCTGCGGCAGAGCCGGTGTTGTTGCCACAGGGGGACGCCCTTGGGGATGAGCAGATGGGGTGCGGGGCAGGATGTGCTGAATAGCCTCCGTCTGCTTCTTAACCGCCGAGAACTGCTGGGCAAAGTCCTCGCCGGTGTCGCCGAATAGGCCAACCTGGGAGATTGGGGAACCGTGCCTTGTCATCCTCCCTCATCTCGACCAAGTTGAGCCAAATGTGGCGTTCCTGGACCACGAGGGTGGACATCGCCAGCCCGAGAGTCCGCGCCGTGACCTTTGTCACCCGGAGAACAAAATCGGTCGCCAAACACAGCTCCTGCATCACTCCTGGGTCAGAACTCGTGCAGTTCTTTTAGCGCCTTGGCTTGGTGCACTTGTAGGAGAGCCATGGCGTGCAGGGCAGAGGCTGCCTGTCCAGCGGCACTGTAGCTGACTACGTGCAGTTTCGGTCAGTAGGTCTGTTACCCACACAAAACTTTCGTATTGAATTTAGAAAACATGAAATACATCACATGGGTCATATGTGGAGTCAGTGAAGATGTTAAAGGTGTTCATAGAAATGATCAGTTGTTTTTCATGGTGAGGAAAGCAGACAGGCATTTCAGATGAGCAGGTAAAAAAAAGTATTTTCTGAAAGGGTAGTTTTGTATGAAACACTAACCCTAATGCTTTTTCTGAAAGTTTGATATGATACAGTGTATAAATATTTAAGAGTATGCATTGAATTAGGGATGATGTGATTATATGGTTTTACTATTGACCACGATTAAAAATAATTTCGAATCCATGGTTAAAAACCGTGAAATTATTAATTTAAACGTGTCAGAACTATTATATATAATGTATAAATATAGAATATAAAAGAGTTTTTCGGAATATTTTGTAAGCCTAAGTGGGAAAACTCTTGTGCCTGTGTGGGTACTGGAGCTGTTGCTATGGTTACGGACGGTGGCAGCGTGGAACATTACATATTACAACACTTTCAAAACCATGGAAAAGCCTCTACATTCATAACTTTGAAAAAGAGTGTAATTTAATGTTATCGAAAAATGTTGCTGTTAATTTTAAATATTTGAAAAAACAAATTATGTTAATTCACCTCATAGAAATTCGGGTTGTGAAATTTAAGTTTTAATTATTCAAGTGGTGAATTTCAGGGCATAAAATTCAGGTCTCAATATTCAGGTTGTTAAATACAGGTTGAGAAATTCAGGTCGCGAAATTCAAGGATGACATCCGGGAATGCAAGGAAGAGCAAAGGAGCACTGATGTAATCCATCTCTCTCTTGGACAAAGTAATGGAAACAGCTCAAAAAAATTTTAAACAACAGTGTCATTGAAAACACAAAAAGGTATACTGTAGGGATACTTATTATAATGTTCCATGAATGTGTTATAAAGAAAAGATCAACTTAATCTTTAAATTGGATCCTTCACCTAACAGCAAGTTTCATCAAGAACCTTATTTCATAAATCATATACCAGTGGACACGAATAATCAAACTACCTAATTTCAACTGCATGTCTGCAAAAAAAATTACTATTATTAAATAATAAATCTAAAAATAAAAAGATATATTTTTTATACATCTGTTAAATGGTTGTGACATCTACTATCTACTGTATCTACAGGTATCTATCTATCTATCTATCTATCTATCTATCTATCTATCTGTCTGTCTGTTCGTCCACCCATCCGTGTGTATGTGTGTGTGTGTGTGTGTGTGTGTGTGTGTGTGTGTGTGTGTGTGTGTATGTGTAGAGATACACCGATCAGCCACAATATTAAAACCACCTGCCTAATATTGTGTAGGTCCCCTTTGTGCCGCCAAAACAGCGCCAACCTGATATTCTTCTTCGTGGTTATCTGAGTTACCGTAGACTTTGTCAGTTCAAACCAGTTTGGCCATTCTCTGTTGACCTCTCTCATCAACAAGGTGTTTCCGTCCACAGAACTGCCGCTCACTGGATGTTTTTGGCACCATTCGGAGTAAATTCTAGAGACTATTGTGTGTGAAAATCCCAGGAGATCAGCAGTTACAGAAATACTCAAACCAGCCCATCTGGCACCAACAATCATGCCACGGTCCAAATCATTGAGATCACATTTTTTCCCCAATCTGATGGTTGATGTGAACATTAACTGAAGCTCCTGACCCGTATCTGCATGATTTTATGCACTGCACTGCTGCCACACGATTGGCTGATTAGATAATCACATGGATGACTGTTGGTGCCAGACAGGCTGCTTTGGTTTATCAAATCGAAAATTATTTTGTTTTTACTGAAAAACAAAAATGCTTTTAAAGATTTAACTACATTTTCTTTCATCTTCATGTGACAAAAAATGGTTTTATTTAAAAATACAATGAAAACTCAATGAAAAGTTACACTTCACTAAAAAAAGATCTAAATGAATGGATTTTTGTCACTAGGTTGTTACGTAAATACATAAATTATTTTAATTATGCTTATATACTTTCAAAACAAAAAAAGAATTAATAAAAAGTGATGCAAATGAAGACATGCAAATTGCAAATGTTGCCAGCCAATAACTGTATTACATGAGACACAAAGGGTGCGTCTCAATCAGCTCCCTACTTCAGTAGTCCAGGCACAGAAAGGGAGTCGGCCATTCTAGTCTCATTCGCAAAATCGTTCCAGTGCACTGAAACATTTGTTCCCTAAAAAATCCCACAATGCACCGTAAAAACCAGGGAGCATCGTTGCTCACTATGTTCCCTTACCGGAAACGTTGTCATGTCTTCTGAAGTCTCTCAAGTCGTTAGATGACGAACACAAAACTATAATGTCCAAGCCTTATTTTATCTTTAAAAGAGATATTGTTTGTAATGTATTTCATTCATAATTACTAAGTGAAACAAACTTTAAATATTTAAGTTGTTAAAAGAAGGTTTAAAATACACTCCTATTTATATTTATTTCTTTATTTATGCCATGTATCTGTTATAAAAACACTGAACGTTTCAATATCTTCAATGGAAATTAACGATAGTGTCATTTATACAGCGATGGTGCTGATTAATAACAGCTGCGCTTCAATGCGCGAGCTCGTTGTCGTTTTGCGGGTGATTTAGTCAAAAGTGTCCCAATGTTCAGTGGATGAAAACCCTTGCCAGTCCCCGAATTCGTGTTCACGGTATACTGATTCACGACATAGGGAGATGACTGAGACACAGGGAAAGTTTTCTTCCTCCAGGGTACCGCTTGGCCACTCAGGAAACCGAATCCTCCATTTATCTGCATTTAACTATCAAAAATGTCTCTCATCGGAGACATTTTAACTCTATATAGATATTTTTTAATAAAAACTGATAATTGCAAGGATTCATACCTGTGAATGGAAATAAGCTTCAGCTGTCTCTATAAAAGTATTTTTAAAATCCTCATCCATTAATATAAAACGACTGTGACTGGCGCATCCTAGCCAGCGCTGAAAATAGTAACACTTTTGGTAGCGGTCAGGACAGTAATTTGCACCTGATTAATGATACTGACAAACTTTAATAAAAACTGACCTTTCCGCCATCATTTACTCACCCTCGTTGTTCAAAATCAGTATTACTTTTTTCATTCGTGAAACACAAGATTGAGAGACGAGAGCATCGTGTTTGTGGCTGTCCAAGCTCCGAAAGCACACATAAAAGCGCCATTAAAGTCGTCTATAACACTCGCCATATGTTAGTGTTGTGTGAGGAATAGACAGAAATTTAAGTGTTAATTCACCCTGTCACTCATTTGAAACTGGCACGCACGCGAGAACGACTTTGTCTACATGAACGTACCTGACACTTTGGGCTGTCGACAGGATGCGCTGCGGTTCCAGGCGAAAGTTTAAACAAGACAGAGGGAAATAAATTGCGCACATCGATTCTTATGTGTTTTGTCACTAATTTTGTTGAATGTGTGAAAGTGAACGAGATTTGAGGACTGGTCAATCTTCCGTGCCCCCCTTGCAATATCGCTGTGCCCCCCTACCACTGGTTTAGTTCATGGCCTAAAACTCTTTAATGAAATGCCTATGGAAAAAAGGAAAATAATGGTTGTGGCCCTATAGACTTGTTGTAGCACCAACAAGACTTGCACTACTCTTATGATGTTGATAACAGGGGTGTTGAGTGTGGAGTGTGGCGTTAAAGGGATTGGTGTTTTGTTTTCTTTTTACCTTTTGTTTTCATCTTTTTTCTCTCACAGAAAGCTAAAGAAGAGGATGAGGTGTTGTACACAGGTGTCAACATGAGACAATGAAATACTCTGTGGCTCTGTTTCCTCAAAAATCACATCGCACATAACCACAAAACCATGTTTTCCCTCAGCATTATTTCAGCGATTCTGAACACTCATTTCCCCTTTATTCTTAACAGTCTGCTGCCTGCAGGGGAGAAAAAGTACTTTCCACATCAGGACCCTAAATATATCTTAAGTGACAGCAGTGTAGTTCAATTACATTCAATCGGGTGACAGATTTTCAACCTGATTTTGACCATTTTTAAATCTTTGGTTGGGAACCGAGAACCGAAACCATCTGATTGTAATGACTCGGCCTATGGTTCTGTTAACGGTTCCCGCATGTAGAATTTTACACCAATGCGAATAAAACACTATACTAAAAAACAGTGACTGCATCCGAATGTTAAATCCCTGTTCAGGCATGCAGCGACTTTTTAATAACAATTTTCAATGAGAGCTGGTGACTTAGAACGACATTAGCGATTAGATGTGGAAATGTCTAGCGACTTCAGAAAGTTTAAAAAAGTTGATTTATGCAAATGAGCAAGGCCTTTTGAGAGTGACTACCAATGGGAGTGAAAGCAGTGGAGCACATGTCATCCGTCTACTGTGAGAAACCGGAGTCCAGTGCAGGCAAGAAAGAGAAGTTCATGCAACTGTGAGCGATTTTACTGTTCTAAATTATTTGTCTGTAAACACATACTTGGATATAATAAAACAATGATGCATGTCAGAAACTGTTTGCTTTCTGAGTGAGTTTGATTCATACATTGGTAGATCATTCACTTTGTTATGATATGATACATGGTGCACTGCTGCACAAAGGTGTAGATTCACGTAGAAACGGTAGGGACATGACCCAGGTTGGCATTTATGTTGTGTGGTGAAGTAGCCACCTCGCTATCGCAACATGGTCAGGAGGAGCAAATTCATTTAATCTGACCAATCACACAGCCTTAGTAAGAGTATATAAACAGCTGCTTTCCTCTACGTAGCATTGAGAGTTTCCGGCATTCGGCTCCGCCCATTGCCCACAAACAGACCCATGCAAGTGACTCGGATTGCAACTCCGCTGCAAAGCATTCGCCTTCATAAGAGCAGCTCTTCCATCTAAATCATCTCGTCTCAACAGAAGCTGCCATTCGTTTCGCAGCATCGACTGCTTCCACTTTAAGTGCTACTTTTACTCTGTCTTTCCTCCTAATCTCTATTCACCAGAGCAAATCACTGTGTGAAGCTGCTTCCGCAACTGGCTGCTTCGACGCTGTACACATGTGAAACAACTCTCTATGACTGCTCATATGTTCTCCTATCTAAATTTCCCACCCGGAGCGGCCGACTGCGTGATTTGACACAACACCCGTGAGTTTCTAGTCCAAAGCAGCTGATACGGTAAATGCTGAGGAGATGTCAGTGTAGTTACCGATGAATATATTGACAGTGGAACACTTATAGCAGGAAGATTCATTCACCTTTGCCAAGCATGGAGACAATGTTTTAAAGAAGGCTCAACAATGCCTAGGCCTCCTCCGAAAGCTGCAGAGTTTGTGCTTGTGTGCATGGTCAAAAAGTCTATCAATGTGAGATAATGGACAGAAAAGGAAGCAATAAACACCAGCAATAACTGGTAATAAACAACGCCACGAATCTTGCAAACTTTGTCTAGTCTAGCAACTACTTTTTCTCAAAAACACATATTTTGTCCTATTTAATGGACTTGTAACTTCTGAACATGTGACGATTCAATGATTTAAAATGGTCAGTTGGACACAATGTGCATTGAACTATGGAAAGAGTGTTTTCTGATCATGTTTTAAAGTAGTGAATTGTGCTAAAAGTACAGTACATTAAGCTTATCAGAGGCTGATACAAGAGTTAGTGCGTCCTTTAGTTTTCAGTAATATTTTAAAATATCATTTACATAAGAGTCCTCAAAAAATCCCACAAGAGTCCTCATCATAAACCCCCAGTGCAAATGACTGTATCAGAAGGCTAAGACTCAATGATTCAGTGGGTTGTTATGCTAAATTGAAGATTTATGACCAAATAAATATATAATGTCTTTGGTTGAGATCTACATCTAGTTGTGCTCTCTAATTGAGTGTGACTGTTACATTTACAATTTAAAAAAAAATAACAAGTTCTTACCTTTTAGTTATAACATTATTTAAATTATTATTATTATTATACTGTTTTCATCACAAACTAGGGAATACATACTCGATAGGCTATGCTTGTTGCTTCTACCACAAAATGTTGTCTCTACCATTTGAAATAATATGAATAAAATAGTGATTAATCACTTAATCAGTTTTTTTTTGTTGTGTCAATGTCTAAATTGAAGAGAGTGAAATTAAGAATTATTTGAGATATTTCATTGTATTGTTGTAAGACTACCCTCCTGGTTTGGTGACTTTCTCATTCTAATGAAATTGTACATGTACAACAATTTAAAAGTCTATTATTAAGTATTGTTTGCAACCGTAGGTGAAAATTAGAAAGGCCAAAAAAAGGACAAAGACCGAAAAGATGAAAAATGTCAATACTTCGCCATCAATAGCCTGTTAGAAGAGGATTATACATCAGTTGGTCTTTTCTGCAAGTTAAAATAAGTATTTTCTCCAGTACAAGGTTGATGTTTTACTGTGTGCTGTCTAGAGAGAGTGAATTAAACATGTGGGGTGTGGAGACCAGAAAACTAAGGTGTGTGTGTGTGTTTGGAGAGGGGTTTAGTGAGAGACGTATAAACTTTAAAAACAAAGTTTTAGATACTGCTGTTAGTTAAATGCCCGGTGTAAGTACTCTTGCTTATCCATGTTCGTTTAAATTTAGTAGAATTAAAAGTATTTACACTGGTGGCCAAAAGTTTGGAATAATGTACAGATTTTGCTGTTTCGGAAGGAAGTTTGTACTTTAATTCACCAAAGTATCATTCAACTGATCACAGTGTATAGTCAGGACATTACTGATGTAAAAACAGCACCATCACTATTTGAAAAAAGTCATTTTTGATCAAATCTAGACAGCAGCCATCACTCCAACACCTTATCCTTGAGTAATCATGCTAAATTGATCATTTGGTACTAGAAAATCGCTTGCCATTATATCAATCACCGCTGAAAGCTATTTGGTTCATTAAATGAAGCTTAACATTGTCTTTGTGTTTGTTTTTGAGTTGCCACAGTATGGAGTAGACTGGCAGGTCTTAAGGTCAATATTAGGTCAAAAATGGCAAAAAGAAACAGCTTTCTCTAGAAACTCGTCAGTCAATCATTGTTTTGAGGAATGAAGGCTATGCAATGCTTGAAATTGCCAAAAAACTGAAGATTTCACAGAAAGATGTACACTACAGTCTTCAAAGACAAAGGACAACTGGCTCTAACAAGGACAGAAAGAGATGTGGAAGACCAGATGTACAACTAAACAAGAGGATAAGTACATCAGTGTCTCTAGTTTGAGAAATAGACGCCTCGCATGTCCTCAGCTGACAGCTTCATTGAATTCTACCCGCTCAACACCAGTTTCATGTACAACAGTAAAGAGAAGACTCAAGGGTGCAGGTCTTATGGGAAGAATTGCAAAGAAAAAGCCACTTTTGAAACAGAAAAACAAAAAGAAAAGGTTCGAGTGGGCAAAGAACACAGACATTAGACAACAGATAATTGGAAAACAGTGTTATGGATCTTAACCCCATTGAGCTTTTGTGGGATCAGCTAGACTGTAAGGTGTGTGAAAAGTGCCCGACAAGACAGTCACATCTATGGTAAGTGTTACAGGAAGTGTGGGGTGAAATGTCACCTGAGTATCTGGACAAACCAACAGCTAGAATAACAAGGATCTGCAAAGCTGTCATTGCTGCACGTGGAGGATTTTTTGATGAGAACTCTTTGAAGTAGTTTAAGAAGTTCTGAAAAAAAAATTTCCAACTCCAACCATAAGACATGGGATAATTCATATGCCACTATCTGAACCTTGGACATAGGAAAGACCTCACTGAAATGACCTGCCGGTTAAACTGTGATGCACCTCACTGATCTCGGCCTGCATCACCTTGGTCTAATGATGCACTACACTCTTAAAATGGAATACATAGACTATCAATTAATTGCCAATAAAAGCCTTCATCAGTCAACCAACAAAGGACAATGCATCTACAGTATGCGAACTTCTGCAGATAATCCAGGATGAACTTCAAAGATATTAGTCATTAATCTTACAGTTTGTTTTAAACACTGACCCTTAACACTTACTTAATTTACACATTTTAAACCATGACTTGCACTACACATAATTAAGTAATATTGGCATTATATTCATGATGTTAGTCAGAGGGGAACTGGCCCCCACAGTGAGTCTGGTTTCTCCCAAGGTTATTTTCCTCCATTAACCAACATCTTCTGGAGTTTTGTGTTCCTTGCCACAGTCACCTTCGGCTTGCTCACTGGGGTTATAAATACAATTATTATTTAATTACTTATTTTTATACACAATTCACAATCATATTTAATCAAACTACACAATGATCACTAAGACTTTATAGATATCGCAGTTTCATTTTCTGTTAATGCATGATCTTCTGTAAAGCTGCTTTGAAACGATGTGTGTTGTGAAAAGCATTATACCAGGGGTTCAAAGGATGCCAGGGGGTGCTGAGAGCAAAATAGCAGAGAGGGTGCCATTAAGTTACAAATGGGGGGCGTTTATCAGTCATGTTGTTCAAATCTATTGTCAAGTTCCTGTTTGCATTCAAATGTTTTTTTAGACTCCATTATATGGGTTGGTGTGCATTTGTACCACAGTTCATCTGATTTTGTCTTCTGTCTTTGTTTGAGTGCACAGCTTTGATTGTAGTTTCCCTGCTGTGTGGTCTTTGATCAGTCTCGTGTCTCGTGTCCGGAGCATGGTGTCTGGATCTTGACATCGTGTCTGGTTCGGTTTTGGTTTCGGGATCCGGACACTCATGCTCCATGTCTTGTCTTGTATTGGCATGAGTGCATTGCGCTTATGTCACCTTGTCGGGATGCACAATAATCTGTTTCTGTCTCTTGTGACCACGGACGCACGTTGCACTCGCTTTGCCCTGCGTGCCCGGGTCGTGAGCTGTCTTCACTTTGTGCTGAGGTTCGGTCACTTCGGTCTGAGGTGTGGGGTTTATTTGTGACCGAACACAGGTGTCCTGTCTCGTCTTGTCGCCTGTTGCATGCATCACATGGTGTTTGCTTCGCGATGTATGCTCAGGCTTTATCTGTTGTGAGAATGCACAGCATTGCTTTGTTAGCGTTGCCGTGCATTCTCTCATCTTACCTGTTGGTTGGCATGAGTGAATGTTGCCTATTGTCTTGGCGATATGCGCTCATGTCAGTCAGGCATCTGTGTCTCGTGAGAGCATGTTACTTTGTTTTGTTTCTGTATTGCCACGTGTCTCTCAGTCTTGCGTTATACCCTGTCTCTTTGTTTGCCTATTATTAGTTCATTAGTCACACCTGCCATGTCTGTTAACCTGTTGGATTTCTCTCCCTATTTTAGTCTCCTCGTGTGCTGTCCAGTGTGTGTTCGTCTAGCTTCATGTTTCATGTTGGTGTCAAGTCGGTCCAGTTTCTTGTCTGTCAGTTCTGGTCTCGTCTGCCCCCAGCCCAGATTCAGTGGGTTTCCAGCCTTGACTGTGTTTTCCCCTACGGGGTGGTTTTTGTTCATTTTTACATGTTTTTTTTTTTTTTGGTTTGAATAAATTCCCTTGGTTTTTACTCTGTGTTTGGGTCCAGCCTCTGATTCTCTGCTATTTTTGATAGAACAAACTTGCCACAAATGGACCCAGCAGAGAATTGTTTTGGACAAAGACAGGTTCTCCTGCTCACCAGCGTGCAGAGCACGTTAAGAGACTGTACGGGCTATGGCAGGAGGACAAGTCCGTGTGGGGTATGCCTTAGAATTTTTGGACAATCAGGCTCGCTATGAAATTAGTTGAGTTAAATACAGCCTGTGCCTCGGAAGACTTCCAGTCCTCATCCCAACCCAAGGATGAGGGCACCCCCCACACAGAAGTGGATGCCTCGGCCACTGCCTCCACACCTCAAAAGAGGAGGAGGAGAAGAAGGATGCCCAGCCCATCGTCCGAGCCCACTGTGGCTGACAGCATCAAATCAAACCAAATCAAATCACTTTTATTGTCACACAGCCATATACACAAGTGCAATAGTGTGTGAAATTCTTGGGTGCAGTTCCGAGCAACATAGCAGTCGTGACAGTGATGAGACATATACCAATTTACAATAAACATCAGATTAACAACACAATTTAAAATCTAATATACACATAATTACACATAACACAATATACAAATAATACAAATGTCACGATCCTGTCGCTCTGTCAGTCTGGCTTTTGTGTGATAGGGTTGTGACATCATTGTTCTGTGTCTGTCTTGTGTTTTTTCTTCTGTCTTTGTGTGAGCACACAGCTTTGGTTGTGGTTTCCCTGCCGTGCGCTCTTCGGTTGGTCTCATGTCTGGAGGATGGTGTCTGGATCCTGACTTCCCTGTCTGGTTCGGTTTTGGTGTCGGGATCTGGACACTCATGCTCCATGTCTTGTCTTGGCATGAGTGCATTGCACTTATGTCACCTTGGTTGGATGCACTCATGGTGTGGGGTTTATTTGTGGCCGAACTCTCGCACAGGTGTCCTGTCTCATCTTGTCACCTGTTGCGTGCATCATGTGGTGTTTGCCTTGCAATGTACGCACAGGCTTTGTCTGTTGTGAAAATGCATGGCATTGCTTTGTTAGGGTTACCATGCATTCTCTCGTCTTATCTGTCGGTTGGCATGAGCACATGTTAGCTATTGTCTTTGCGATATGCTCTCATGTCATTCAGGTATCTGTGTCTCGTGAGAGCATGTGGCTTTGTTTTGTTTCTGTATTGCCACGTGTCTCTTAGTCTTGCGTCATACCCCGCTTCTTTGTTTGCATATTATTAGTTTATTATTTACACCTGCCCTGTCTGTTAACCTGTTTGATTTCTCTCCATATTTTAGTCTCCTTGTGTGTGCTGTCCAGTGCAAGGTCATCTTGTTTCATGTTTCATGTCAGTCGGTCCAGTTTCTTTTCTGTCAGTTCCAGTCGGTCCTGGACACAGTTCGTCTGCCCCCAGCCCAGCTTCAGTGCGCCTTAACTGTGCTTTCTCCTATGGGATGGTTTTTGTTAATTTTTGCATTTTTTGGTTTGGAAAAATTCCCTTGGTTTTACTCTGCATTTGTGTCCTGCCTCTGATTTTCTGCTATTTGTGACACTGATCGAATTGTGTATTTTAAAGTATGCAAATAAGTTCCACACCAGGGTGGCCCATACTGTGGCTACTTCTGATTACAACAGCCTACCGCATTTCTGGAATTGAAAGGCAGCAGATTTATAATCTCGCCTTATCAGAAAGGGATGAAAATATGACACAAATTTGTCCTGAGTTTCTAACCTGATGAGGAAAGAGACAAAAGCATGACTTAGGTTAAGCTCGTGGGAGTAAAACTTTGCTTATACATCTTCAGCAGGCACTTTAATTGCAAATGAATCTGTGACAACTTCATCACCAGACCAGCTGCAAGCCCAGATTCCAAGGACACTTGGAAACTCTCCAGCACCTTGTGACCACAACTGTTGGAGTACGAACCTGCACCCGTTCCACTGCATGCAGCCTGCAAAACCAGTGGAAGATGTTTCTGCCGTTGGACTGATAACCCGACTGTGTGGAATGCAAACATCCATAACTCTTTCTAGAGACCTGCAGCTTATGATTGTCTGGCTTGCTTAGATAATGTTCATCTGAGGTCAGCGCATAACAAATAATAGTCAGATTATTTGTTTAATGTTAAATAAGCTTCTGGCTATTATTGTTTACCAGAGACCATAAAAGGATCCCACCATATAATTCTCTTTTACTGCTTTATTCAACTCAACAGCATTGCATTTATCCATTCTGTTTATCCCATTTTTGTGTATTGATTTGGTATTCTCTTATTCAGTTTTTAGTTAAAGATTTGAGATTAATTTTCTTTTAACTTTGAGATTAATTAAGGAGAAAGTTCTTTAACATAATACAAATGTGTATAGCTTTTGACCAATGGGTAAGGCTGTTAGCAAATTGATGTGGTATTATCAGGACAGTGTTGCAATGACAGTTTTATGTCAATAAAGATCCTTTTTGGCTTCTTGCATATTCAAAAGTCTGACACCCAAAATGGCCTCCATTGTAACATTGGATATCAGTCAACTTTGTGTGCCACAAGGATAATAAATTGGTTTTGTAATAAACCAAATAAATGTTGTATATGAAAAATTATAAATTATGTATAGCATCCCAACCATTATAGATTTATGATTCCAACCAAGATCTTATAGATCACATACTGTAGTTCTCAGTAGGACTTTTAATGATTGCCAGTTGGATAAAATGACCCTATAGCACTCAGTAAGAATTTAAAGAAAATCCTTTTTTTTTTCTTCTTTTTTTTCCCCATAGCACCCTTTGCAATTTTCAGTTTTACATTAGCATGACATTATTCCAATCCAATAAAAGTAGTGTTCCATTAAAAATCTCACAATGTCCAATAAGATTCTAAAAAGCAGTAAGATCCTACAGGATAAACCAATATTTCAATCGTATATTTTGACTAGGAGTGATGTTAATTTGATGCCATACAGGGTGGTATGCCATTTCAAACTCAGCCAAATGCTTTTTTTTTTTTTTTTGCTTTTTTTTTTTGCCAGCAAAATGGTGTAGTTACAGTATCTACCAGCAGGGGTCAAACTCTGACACTTTGGAATCAATGAAATAGAAAAAGAAATGTGCCACAAAGCTTACACTACTATGGTACCATCTGGTGTCCAACATAGGAATTCACTACTGATCTGTGTCTGGAAAAACAACCATGGGCCATAGTTATATCTAATGGCCATTTGATAAAATATAAGTCTTATTAATGTCAGTTACAGAGAGTTTGACGATGGTTTGTTTCTGTACATTTCAGATCAGTCTAGTTGTAACTGCGCAAACTCTTCAATTTTTTAAGCAATGTTCATTAAAACATGTTTACCCCTTCATGTTCATGTTGTGATGTGGTAAGAAATTGATAAAAAAAAAAAGGCAAGTCAACTATTGTAAAGAGTTTAATGTTTCAGAAATGTGATAAAAGTAATCTCATTTTTATAAAGGATCTCAAAGTTCGAAGATGAGGATATCAGCGCCCTTCACTGCGTCCAACAGCACTGGATCCGCCACCTTAGGAAGAACTGTTTTTACCATGTACACCAAAACTTGTGTCCGATTGTACTCATAGCTTACAGATAGATGTATTTGCAGTCTCTCTTCCATTCGCAATGATCAAATAATATGACAAATCACAATTTACATGACTGAAATGTTTGGCAGTTAAGTCTTTTTGTAGCTTGAATTGTACCGATGTTTTTAACAACATTAATTAATAAGTTAGTAATATGGAGTCTCCCTAAAACAGTGCAAGACCATTTTGAATGCTTATCCATGAATGCAGTAAGAGGGCCATCACAACATGCACACAACAGTCTAAATTCCTCTGAAAATACTAGCAGCTAGTGTCTAAAGCAGGAATTCAGATCTCCAACAACTCTTCCCAGATAGTACATGTACATCTTTGGATGACTGTATGATATCTTTTTATCTGAAAAGCACTACAATCTAATTAACATCTGCTAAACATCTAAATCATTAAAAAAATACAATAATAAACATCTGCTGAATGTCTTATTGACATCTGAGACATACTTAATGACATATGACATAGACATATTGCAGATGAGCAAACAACATAAAAAATATGTCTTCCAGACTTCTCTGTTAAAGATGTGGCTTACGTGGTCCTGGGGAAACTTACACTTGGCAGGGTTTCTGTGACTCCACCGCTTCCAATGATGATGTTGTCTACGATGATTGCACAGGGGTATCCTGAGAACAGCTTTTCAATTGAGCACTTGAACACCTTGCTTGCTGAGCTAATACCGAATGGCATACACAGAAATCTGTAGCACCCAAACTGAGTACTGAATGTGGTCAACATTGGAGACTTTTGGTCTAGGCGTATCTGCTAGAATAAGTTCTTTGCATCCAGCCTGAAAATGGCCAATATAAACAGTGCTTAGTTTGATGGCCAGTTAGTGCATCATTGCTGACAAAGGAGGTATATAATAAGAGACATGTTTATTTTTTGTGGCCCTCTTCAGCCAGTCGCTGCCCGTTCGGCATAACGCGGCGGCCCGTTTCAGCTTATCACCGCCCGTTCGGCCCCGTTGCGCGGCCGGCCCACCAGGAAAAGTCCTGGGTCTCCCTATGGCCAGTCCGCCCCAGTGCATAATAACGGGAACATTGCTTACAGCAGTCAATTTAAGGTCCGATAATAACATAAAATTACATTTTTTACCTGCTCACCTGAAATGCCTTTTTGCTTTCCTCACCATGCAAAACAACTGATCATTCACGTTTAACATCTTCACTGACTCCACATATGACTCCTGTGATGTATTTCATGTTTTCTAAATTCATATGAAAGTTTTGTGAAATTGCACGTTGTCAGCCACTGACTTTCTTGTGAGTTTATTCCTGCAAGTGGCGCTTGACCCTTCAAAACTGAATCCTCCATGCATCTGCATTTAAATCTAAGAATGCTTTATAACCATTTGGAGACATTTTACACTGGATAGTTATTTTAATAAAAATTGATAATTGCAAGGATTTATACTTGTGAATGAAATCTGCCTCAGCATTATCTATAAAAGTATTTTTTTTAAATCCTCATCCAGTAATAATAAACAAATGTGAGATCATGCATCCTGGCCAGCGCTGAGAAAAGTAACAGGTACCACGTGACACCGGCGTCTAGTTGGGCGATTCCAACTGGTACAATGGAGGGGGACTTCAGTTTTTTGTCTCAATATGTCAGACTCACAGCCACACAATTTCAAGGTATCTCATACGAAAATATTTTCAGCATTGATAAAAATATATAAAAAAGGACAGATGCATAATTGGGGGGGACAGATCACCTCCTTCACAGCATTGGCTGTGGGAAGTGTGCCCCCAGTCTCCCCAAATTCTACACCAGTGCATACATGAAATGACTGAATAGAGTAATAAATCGTTAGCCATGACCTAGATAGACACAAATGTAGATGTTCCTCTAAGCTCCAGCAGAAGGCACCCTCACACAAGACAGAAACTCAGACCAGAAGAAAATGATTCCCAATCCATAACCAACAGTAGAAATTGAGGAAAAAACATGCAGAAAAGAAAGAAGAATGCCCAGCTTTTGGGGAACATTACAAAAACTGCTGTAAGTCATCTGTCAAGTCAATCAAAAAAGAATGAATTACAGGAAGTCTGCATATGAACTTGAGGTAGACCAGCCCTACATCAGTGACGAGATCTTCTATGTTGATGGTGTTGAAAGTGATAGACGTGTTAACACTGTCAACCCTCTCATGGCTGAGCATGAAGAGGGATTTGTCATGCTGGGCATAAATAAAATTTAAATTGAGGTAAAATCAACAAACTTTCAAATGAATTGCAAGTGAGGTAAGCCCAGTGAAGCAAGTGACAGCTACCAGCCTAGTTGCATATGGTGGAAACAGAATTGAAACACAAGACCTAGTCACACTACTGTGTTGTCTAAATGGACAGAATCACTTGCGTCCTTTCTTCATAGTGGACCAGAATGTTCCCCCACTGCTGGGGTTCCGTGCATGCCTAAACATGGGGATTGTTATGATGAACCTGCATGTCCACCAGATTAGTGAGGAGAACAACACCAAATTCACTCAACAAATTCTCACACAGCACCTGTTTAAAGAGAGACTGTGGGAGAGATGGGTGGGGTCCTTCACAATACTGGTGGCTTTGCTGGAGCACCGTGCAAGGAAAATGTCCATGATAGAGGGGAGACGGACACCGATGATCTTTGTGGCTGTATTCATTGTTCACTGTAGTGTTTTGCGGTCTGCGGCACAGCAGTTCCCATATCAGACAGTGATGCAGTTGGTCAACACACTCTCAATGGTGCCCCTGTAGAATGTGGTGAGGTTGGGTGGAGGGAGACTTGCTCTTTTCAGCCAGTGCAGGAAGTGGAGGTACTGCTGGGCCCTCTTGGATGTTGATATCGTGTTGGTGGTCCAGGTGAGATCCTCAGTGGTGTGCACCCCCAGGAATTTAGTGCTGCTGACTCTCTCCACAGTCACACCATCGATGGTCAGAGGGAGGTGGTCAACAGAGTTTCTCCTGAAGTCCATCACAACCTCCTTTGTCTTCCCCACATGGAGGGACAGGTTGTTAGCACCACACCTTTCAAGTAGTTGTGCCATTTCCTCTCTGTAGAGTGTTTCATCATTGTTGCTGATGAGGCCTACCATAGTTGTGTCATCCGCAAACTTGATGATGTGGTTGGAGCTGAACTTGGCAGTGCAGTCATGTGTCAGCAGCGTGAAGAGCAGCGGACTAAGCACACAGCCTTGGGGGGCACCTGTGCTCAGTGTGGTAGTGCTGGATGTGTTGCGGCCATCCCGGACTGACTGAGGTCTTTTTGTTAAAAAGTCCAGGATCCTATTACAGAGGGAGGTGTTGAGGCCCAGCAAGTTCAACTTATTGATGAGCTGTTGTGGGATTATTGTATTGAATGCTGAGCTGAAGTCGATAAACAGCATTCTTACATATGAGTCTGTGTTCTAGGTGATTCAGGGCCAGGTGGAGGGAGGAGGGTATTGCATCATCCGTAGAGCGGTTTGGATGGTATGCACACTGGAATGGGTCATGTGTGTTAGGGAGACTGGACCTAATGTGATGCATGACTAACCTCTCAAAGCACTTCATCATGATTGGTGTCAGTGCAATGGGGCGGTAGTCATTCAGGCAGGTCACAGATGACTTCTTCGGTACCGGTATGATGGTGGTGGACCTGAGACATGTGGATCAGCGAGGTGTTAAAGATGTCTGTTAGGACATCTGTCAGCTGTTCAGCACAATATTTCAGTAAACGGCCAGGTATGTTGTCGGGACCCTCAGCCTTGCGTGGGTTAATCCTAGATAGGGTTTTCCTAACGTCGGCTGCAGACAGGGTTAAAGCACATGGTCATTGTGAGGTATGAGTATTTTCTGTGCAGGTGTGTCATTCTGCATTTCAAACTGTGCATAGAAGTGGTTGAGTGCATTGGGGAGGGATGTGTCATCATCACAGGCCCGTGGCAGGGGCTTATCATCAGTAATGGTCTGAAAGGCTTGCCATAGGCTCCGTGTGTCTCTGCTGTCTGTGAAGTGGTTGTTGATTTTTTGTGCATGCAACTGTTTTGCCTTCTTGATGCCACGGGACAGATTGAGGTAAAAGTCAACAATGGGGCAAAAAGCAGGGCTGCTTTATCTCCTGATCTGAATGCATCATTCCAGGTCTTTAGCAGCCCACGGTCCTCTGCTGTCAGCCATGGCTTCTGGTTGGCACATGTGGTGATGGTCTTGGTGATTGTCACATCATCAATGCACTTTCTGATGTAGGCAGTCACTGTTTCAAAGTACTCTTGCAGGTCTGTGTGATCATTGTAGGTGGTTGCCATCTTGAACATGTTCCAGTCTGTGTCCTGGAAGCAGTCCTGGACTGTTGACGTAGCATCCTCTGGCCATACTGTGATCCATTTATGAACTGGTTTGGTTAGTTCAGAAGTGGTCTGTATGCTGGGATTAGCCAATGATGATGTTGTCGACGATGATTGCGCAGGGGTATCCTGAGAACAGCTGTTCAATTGAGTGCTTGAACACCTTGCTTGCTGAGTTAATACCGAATGGAATACACAGAAATCTGTAGCACCCAAACTGAGTATGGAAGGTCTAGGTGTATCTGCCAGAATAAGTTATTTTCATCCAGCACAGAGAACACTGTGGCCCCTTGCATGGCATGATGAGGTCTTTCTAAGGCAGAGTTGAGATCATTTGGATTGATGCACAGTTTAGTTCCTTGTTTGTCCTTTTTGTGTGTCGCTACCATGGATGACCCAGTACAGGCTGTACACTTGCATTCAGTGTCATGGAATACAGTATGGGGAGTTCTACAAAGTCGTTAGTGAATAGGTGCTGTGTGAGAATTTGTTGAGTGAAGTCGGTTTTGCTCTCCTCACTGATCTGGTGGATATGCGGGTTCATCATAACAATCCTCATGCTGAGGCATGCACAGAACCCCAGCAGTGGTTGAACATTCTTGTCCACTATGAAGAAAGTACGTAAGTGATTCTGTCCATTTAGACAACACAGTAGTGTGACTAGGTCTTGTGTTTCAGTTCTGGTTCCAGCATATGCAGGGTTGGGAAGGTTACTTTTAAAAATTATTCTGCTACAGATTACAGAATACATGCTGTAAAGTGTCATTTGTAACGTATTCCAATAGATTACTCAAAGTCAGTAATGTAATCTAAATACTTTGGATTACTTCTTCAGTACTGGCAAATGTTTCACTTGTTTTGACTATAAACAATAAATAAAGTAAGAAAGGATTTTTTTACAGAAAAACTATATTTAAATTTTCATTAAGAATAAGATTTTTGCAGTACATCTTTGCTCTAATATCAATGGTCTTACTAGAGAAAAAAAAGTTTTGCTCCAACGTGCATTTTCATCATAGATATATTGGTTGTAGCTTTCTAGACGATGTTAAAGGCTACACTGGTTAGCATTTTTTGTAAAAATACCCTAACCTCATAAAAAACTTTGACAAGGCGTGTAATTGTGTATTTATTGGATTAATGTTTCATTCTTGTTAAGCTGTAGAAATGTGGTGTAGCTCCTCTATTAAGCTCCCAAGGGAAATTTCCATATCCACCTTTTCACTCACAACAGTATGAACTTGTATGAATGTAACACATCTTAAGAAAGTGTTTCACTGCTGTTCAAAAACTCCTCAGATTGCATCGTTTATATGGATTAATGTTTTCTAAGTGAATAGTCTAAACATTAAATGAAACAAATGACAATAAAATGCAAAGTAATCTCTTCAGTAATCAAAATACTTTTTGAATGTAACTGTATTCTGATTACCAATGATATAAATTGTAACTGTAGTGGAATAGTTACTTAAATTTTGTATTTTAAATACGTAATCCCGTTACATGTATTCCATTACTCCCCAACCCTGACCAACTAGGCTGGTAGCTGTCACTTGCTTCACTGGGCTTTCCTCACTTGCAATTCATTTGAAAGTTTGTTGTGACATTTCAATGCTTTTTGCCCCATTGTTGATTTTACCTCGATTTAAATTTTGTTAATGCGCAGCATGACAAATCCCTCTTCCTGCTCGGCCATGAGAGTGTCGACAGTGTTAACACGTCTATCACCTTCAACACCGTCAACATAGAAATTCTTGTCACTGATGTAGGGCTGGTCTGCCTCAAGTTCATTTGCAGACTTTCAGTATTCATTCTCTTTTGATTGACTTGACAGATGACTTACAGCAGTTTTTGTAACGTTCCCCAAAAGCTGGGCATTCTTCTTACTTTGCTGCATGTTTTTTCCTCAATTTCTACTGTTGGAAATGGATGGGGAATAATTTTCTTCTGGTCTGAGTTTCTGTCTTGTGTGAAGGCCTTCTGCTGGAGTTTAGAGGAACATCTACATTTGTGTCCGTCTAGGTCATGGCTAACGATTTATTACTCTCTTCAGTCATTTCATGTATGCGACATATTGAGATGGGTTTGGTCAAAGTCAGTTCACTGTCATGTAGCAATACTTTCCTTAAACTGTCGCTAGTGATACCACACACTATCCTTTCAGAGAGTAGTTTGTCTGTCAGCTCTCCAAAGTGGCATCTTTGATACTGAGATTGCTAATAAATGACTCAATACTCTCACCTTGTTTCTGGTTTCTGGAGTGAAACTTGTGTCCTTTTATAGTTTTGTTTTATTGGTGGTTGCATATTTCACATAACCTCCACGGCATAGACAAATGAACGCTCCTGTTCTATGGCTTCTGGTCCTGTGAGATTAAGGAGGATGAGAGCCCTTGTCTTTGCAGGTTTGTCATAATGTGCAGCCGCAATAAAAATGTTGTACTCCTCCTCAGAACTCTGTCAATCTTCCCATCAAAAGCGAATGGGTCTGTCTCCGAAAACCATCTGCCATGATGCGCTGACTGGCAAGCAAGCTTGCAAGCTATAATATATATATATATATATTGTTCTGTGACATGTACATCGATCAGCCACAACATTAAAAACACCTTCCTAATATTGTGTAGGTCCCCCTTGTGCCGCCAAACGGCACCAACTCTCATCTCAGAATAGCATTCTGAGATGATATTCTTCTCACCACAGTTCTACAGGATGGTTATCTGAGTTACCATAGACCAGTCTGGCCATTCTCTGTTGACCTCTCTCATCAACAAGGCATTCCTGTTCACAGACCTGCCGCTCACTGGATGTTTTTTGTTTTTGGCACCATTCGGAGTGTGGCAGGATAAGTGATTAACCATCCTATTAGCCCTGTTTGGGGTATGGCTTTGGCAGACCAATGAGGTGGGAGCTACCATACTATTTAAGGACCCTTATTTTGATGGGTGTATACATGTCCTGGTGATCCTGGGTTCCTCGCTCCCCGGCATTTCCGTTTCCGTTCCTGTTTCCATTCATTTTGATTAGAGCGAAGCTGGTGGCATGTGCATTGTGGCGAGTTGGCAGCGGAGGTCGTTTTCAGTTACAGCAACATTAGTAGGTGGTTGAATGATGGCCGGTATACTGAGCTGCGGTACCTGTTGTGAGTAACCATACAACTTTGCGTCTGGTGTTTGTTCAACCCAATCGTAAGCATGGGGAGTTGAACATCCAAATCTTTTCTAAGACAAATCCCTAGCCGAAGACGCTACATGTGACGCCGCTGCTGTTTTGCTTACGGGCATTTGTTCTGGCTGTTTTGCTTACGGACAGCAGACTTCTCAGTCAAGGTATAATTTCCTTGATATATTTCAGAATTTCTGTACCATTTTCAAAAGAAGACAGTGACTTAATACATTTCCAAAATTTTGTTGGATTATTTAAGTGTCTTGATGTTTCAGAAAGAAAAGTCTCTGATTTAGCTTTTTAATATGAGACATACAGAGATTACGCAACTTCCTAAAATAACCCTTTGAGCCTCTGGCTTGGTTTTTCTGGCTTTAGCCCAGGCTGCATTTCTTTCTTGCGGTTGGTAAAGAAAGTCAGTAAACTCTGTAGTAAACCACCGGGATGTTACAAGCCTTTACTCTATATTTATTAACTGGGGCATGTTTGTTTACTAAATTAATAAATTCACTGTGGAAAAGGTTCCAAGCTGTTTCCACATCGATACGAGTAATTTGGTTCCAATCATATTGGTGCAGATCGTGATTAAAGGCTTGTCCAACAAACTGCTTTCTGACCCATGCTTTCGGAGCGCTTAGTACTCCTTACAGCAGCAACGACACAGTGATCACTTACATCGTTGGCATATATATTGTACATATGTCTGTGTATTTTGGAGGTGCACTTGTCAGGACTCAGGATTAATTCAAGTTGTGTTGATCCATCGGGGCATTTTGGATTTAAACGAGTAGGACTATCAATTAACTGAATTAAATTAAAAGAATCACACACAGATTTATGGTGTGATGATCAGAGACAGAAGACAGCCAGTCACAACTGAGATCACTCACTGAAAGAACTTCCTTAAAATCCAGTCTTGATAGTTGTTGAGTTAGTGTAATTAGAGATTCAGAGCTTTCTGAAGGGAGTCTATAACAGCCAATCATTGCCAAAGTTGCTCAAATGTATTGAAAATGGGTTCATTACTGACCATCTGAGAGATCTGAGAGTGAAATAATAACTGATCATTAATGTGTAGATTGGAAAATAAATATGCTTATGGGCTGGGCAGTAACATTTTAACAGGGGAATGAAAATATGGATATGTGACTGTACTGGGTTCAGGTTTTGTGCTTCTTTTGAATCAGAAACTGAAGCAGTCACATGGTTTTCAGCCGACTGAAGCTTCAGACATCACAGATCACGTGATTTGTCCAAAACAAAAGAAGCTCCGTCACAGTGCTTCAATATGTAATGTGATGTTTTTCTGACACAAGCTTCGAAGCTTTGGTGTCAAAGTCACATCGCTAGTTGCAGACTCAAAACAACTTGATTTTGGCTGAAGGTGTCACATTTGCCAACTGTTTTGCTGAGATCTTGCTCTCTTCAGTTGGAGGTATGACACTTGGCAATTAATAATGGTGGATGAGTGACAAACATACCAACTCACGACACTCTCTCTCACTGATTCCCTTTCACATAGAACCAGCTGAAATTACAACAGAAGTACTGCGAAAGCATAAACAATTGTAAAAGAGTTATTTAGGATGCGATTCATGGTGTAACTTTACCTTGTGAAAGTGTATGATTGCCAGTGTTGGGTAACGTTACTTTTAAAAGTAACTCATTAGAATATTGCATTACTCCTTAAAAAAATTACTTTTTTCTCACAGCCACTTTCTCTTCTTAGTTCCATACAAATAAGCCATGCATTGCATTCAAGACACATTACAGGTCATGCTAGCTACTGCACAACACTCATGTCAAAACAACATAGTAAACAAACAGATATTTAGAAAGTAGGTCTTCACGTCATATTTATTATAAAGAATCAATAACATGAATATGCATGATTTGTTTTTCCATCAACATGGCAGCCAATATGAATAATGAAGAATAACCACTGTCTTACCAAAAGCAGCAAAATCCAACACTTGAACCTGCATCATATATGTCATCATATGCGGTGCCCATAGACAATGCCAGAGTCAACTTAAGATGTTTTTCAGAAGTCAGGATAAAATTCAGTGGGGAATGCCAGCCTAACATGTTCAAGTAATGTGTCTGATAATAAAATATTTTTTTCACTTAAGTCATCTCAGTGCATGCTTGTTTTGAGTTGATCTATGGTGTGCACAGACACCACTGTTTGATCACATACAACTTCAAAGGAATGGAATCGTTTTTAATGCTACCAAAATGTCATAAAAATGGTTTGTTTATACTTGTTACTTGTTAATTATAAATGTAGAATCTTTTTAGAAACTAAGACATTTTCTCAGCATACACAATCGATGTAGAACGTTGCTCGGAGTCACTGATCCAGAGTCATTTCTCATCCCATTCTCCAGGTTACAGGGAGCTGTAACACAGAGCAGTTTGGCTGCATAAGTCAAAGTAGAGGTGTACAAAAGCAACGTGTTACTTTATTTAAAAAGTAACTCAGATATTATGGTCTAAAATTAAACAATATTGTGTTACTTTACTAGTTACTCGAAAAAGTAATCTGATTACGTAACATGCATTACTTTTATCGTGTTACCCCCCAACACTGGTGATTGCAAGTTTATCCTCTCAAGGCTTGCCGTGGAGCAAATATGTTCATATGTCCCGTTCAATAAAAACAGACTGTTGTGCTTCTGCTTTCTGATTTCATTCATAAATAGTGCTGGAGAAAAATGAAGGAAAAAACGCCTGGTGACAGAATCACTATGGATTACAATCAGCGTTTGTGATAATATGCAGCTGAGTGCGATAAAAACATTCAGGTCAGCTTGATGTCTTGTCAGTTCTTCAGTACAAGAAGAAGCTCATTGGAGCATCAGCACCAGAAATACTTTTTTTCTGTCATGTTGGATCTTTTTTCCATTGCTGTAACCATTAACCATTAGCAGGTTAAAGGGCTTAACAGATTAACTTGCTTTTTACCAGCATGACAGTTCGCACAGGACTCATATGGTAATATCAATAATGAGATTATTTTTTCTAGGCATTTTATAGAAGATAAAAGATGCTGTAATCTTTACCAATACTGGAACGCACAGTCTGTAACGAAAAAAATACTGGCTATGTTTACATGCACCCTCATAATGCGATTACAATTAGATTAAAGCAATACAGTGATTAAACTGTTGCTCGTGTAAACAGAATATAGCGATTGTGATATTGCAATTATGCTAATAATCAGTGTAATGATAATCGCAGTAAGATATGTGGAGTACTCCTAATTTAATCACTTTATACTGGCATGTAAACACTTCAGTCGCATTTCTTCCACTCTGACCAAAGTGCGCATGCGCCAGTGCTGCAGACGGATGATGTTACACTCAAGCACAGGTTAAAAAATATCACGAAACAAAAGCTGCACTTTGCAGCTTCATGCAACATGGCAGTTTCTTGCACTGTTTTCCAGCAGTGGTGCTCCCCAACTGCAGAATCTACAGCCCCACGGCAAAAGAAAACATATTTTCCTGAGTTGTAAAAGTCTGTTTGCAGTCTGAATTGAATTTTGGTGAGATAAAAAGACTGTATACCACAAAAAATGGCAAGTACATCTTTCAAATGAGTTTGTCCTCGTGTGCAGAACACAACAACATCCAGCACGTGTATTTTAAATTCAAACAAGTGACTCTTATGAACGATTCTTTGTAGTGAAACAAAACAGACATAGCAATCGGTGTAGTCCGACAAACAAATGACTCAAATGAACCGATTCTTTGTAGTGAAACAAAACAGACATAGCAATCGGTGTAGTCCGACAAACAAATGACTCAAATGAACCGATTCTTTGTAGTGAAACAAAACTGACATAGCAACCGGTGTAGTCCGACAAACAAATGACTCAAATGAACCGATTCTTTGTAGTGAAACAAAACAGACATAGCAACCAGTGTAGTCCGACAAACAAATGACTCTAATGAACCGATTCTTTGTAGTGAAACAAAACAGACATAGCAATCAGTGTAGTCCGACAAACAAATGACTCTAATGAACCGATTCTTTGTAGTGAAACAAAACAGACATAGCAACCGGTGTAGTCCGACAAACAAATGACTCTAATGAACCGATTCTTTGTAGTGAAACAAAACAGACATAGCAACCGGTGTAGTCCGACAAACAAATGACTCTTATGAACCGATTATTTTTAGTGTATCAAAACAGACATAGCAACCAGTGTAGTCCGACAAACAAATGACTCTTATAAACCGATTCTTTGTAGTGAAACAAAACAGATAGCGCACCCAGTGTAGTCCGACAAACAAATGACTCTTATGAACCGATTCTTTGTAGTGAAACAAAACAGACAGCACATCCATTGTATTCAAAACTTACTCTTATGAACCGATTCTTTTAATAAATCGTTCAGAAAGACTCATAAACTGACTGACTAATTTTCCTTATGCCAAGCTTTATTTAAAGTTAAATTATTATTATTATTATTATTATTATTATTTTATAAAAAAGCATTAAACATCACATTTCTCAGTGAATAATCAGATTATTGGCAAGCAGCATATAAACTGAATTAAAGAGGTTTTCACAAATAATCTAAACATCTTAATCTAATTATTGCAATAATCAGAGTATTGGTGTACATGTATACATAGACACTACATGTCGATTTGGATGAGATTAAAATCACAGAGAATCTCTGGGAATTATTGCATAACTGTACCTCCCCATGTAAAATCAGTCCTGTCCAAATAGGTCATAAGATTTTTTTTTTAACCTTGTGAATTTGTTTTTTTCCATTTTGCGGTTTGAGGCTTCCGTTAGAAAGAGTCTCTCACCTGCAAACTATACACAGTCATCTTTTGCTTGCTCACTGGGTTTAAAGACAAAGACGTTAAGGCATGATTTTCAATTAAGCTGTTCACTGGAGGCTTACGACATTTAAGACATTACAAACATTGCTGTATGATTTTTTGTAAAGCCGCTGTGAATCAATGTTTAGTGAAAAGCACTGTACAAATAAAGATGACTTGACGTGACAGTAAATATGCACTCTCATGCACAAGATGCTTGTCTACCCAACAGACCAAACCACATTTAAAAAACCAAGAAAAAAAGAAAAGAAATCAGACCACAACAGGTTTCACTTTGACTAAACTAAACTGAGCTGGTCGATTGTCTGTGCATACAGTAAAAATGTTAGTGCATGATGATAAATGGTTTCAACATTTTTGTACACTCTAGTGATTGTAGTCTGTAGTAATATTCTAGTACTTTTATTACATTTGATTTTTTAAATGTGTTTTGATGGTACCCCTTTTGTTTTTAATTGAGGCAATGGAATAGAATCTTATAATCAATAGACAGGAACTTTTTTATTGGTGGTGTCCCTTGCAAATTGGTAAGGCAGTTGTTTATGTTGAGGGAGAATTAGACATACCTGTTATCTGTTAAAAGAGTCAGAAATCCTACTTTAAAGGGTTCATTAAGTGCAATTGATTATATGAAAATCAACATGCTAAAAAACCCCACAATTAATCATACCCCCTGACCCGTATGTAAATTCTTCAGTAAGAAATTTTCCTCCCATTCAAACTGTCAACCAAGTACCACCCTCATGTTTTTACTAGTCACTGTCATCAGCTCTACAGGCAATGTGCCTCAGCAAAACAGCAGGCAGAAGGATTCCTTCACAGGACGTGGTTTTATGTTCAAAGATATAGACGGAGCACAACAGAATAGAGGGGTCTCAAACCGTACCTTGACGTGAATGCATTAAGTACACGTACTTTTGTCTTTTTGTACGATTTTCAGATACTATTTCGCTTTTTAATCAACTTTTGTAAGGTCGTGATTCACCTCGGATCTGGTTGGTTTGGTTCATGGCTAAGAACTTTTTAATGAAGAATATTATGTAATCCCTATGCAAAATAATGAATGGGTAAAATACTTGTAACCCACTAGACTTGTTGTAGCACCCCCAATATTTGCGGTACGCTTCTGGTATGACCCTGACAGCATGAGATTTGCACAGCCAATAGCAGCAAAAACCAGGGCGTGTGAAAAGGAGAGAGATTACATTGATTTTCTTGAGTTATTAAGACTCTTCTTGAAAAACAAAAACTGCACATATGGAGGATTTTTTTAACCTTTTGTTTTTGTTTTTCTCACAGAGAGCTAAAGAATTGGATGAAGTGGTGTACACTGGTGTAGTAGTGAGACAATGAGATACTCTGTGGGTCTGTTTCCTCATAAATCACAACAAAAATGCCTTGGTTACTCTTGAAACCTTCGTTTCCTGAAAGGAGGCAACGAGACGTTGCGTCAGATGCTGAAAATATGGAAAGCGCCTCCCAAGGGCGGTGTCCTTGAACACTATACCGTTATGCAAATTTGACTGGCTTGGCGCTCCACCTATACTGACATCATAGTGAGGAAATAAGTCAGAGCCCAGCACCACACCGTCAGGATTTTCCGATAGATAGAAAGTGTAAGGAGAGTGTATCTCTCGTCTCATAAATGTGAAAAATCAGTGGCAGCTGCAAAGCTTTGCAGTGTCTCGTTCCCTCTTTTCAGGGAACCACGGTTATGAGAGTAACCGAGTAGTTCCCTTTGAAGAATGTAACTTCGATGCGTCAGAAGCTGAAGCTATGGAAGACGTATACCATAATGCCATAGCACTGATGTGTGATGCATGATCCTCAGTATACAGCAGTGCTGTATATTTGGGTGACAGATTTTCAACCTGACATGAACTATTTTGTCAATTAAAAGCTTAAAATTAGAGCTGGGAACCAAGAACCGGTTCTTGTCAAGTCATATTTATATATATAGTGCCTTTCATAACACACATTGTTTCAAAGAAGCTTTACAGAAAACAAAGATTTTGTAGAAGTGTAAGATTAATGACTAATGTCTTTGAAGTTCATCCTGGATTATCTGCAGAAGTTCACATACTGTAGATGCATTGTCCTTTGTTGGTTGACTGATGAAGGCTTTTGTTGGCAATTAATTGATAGTCTATGTATTCCATTTTAAGAGTGTAGTCCATCATTAGACCAAGGTGATGCAGGCCGAGATCAGTGAGGTGCATCGCAGTTCAACCGGCCGGTTATTTCGTTGAGGTCTGTCCTAAGTCCAAGATTCAGGCAATGGCATATGAAGTACCCCATGTCTTATGGTTGAGGTTGGCATCAGTTCATCCTCTGAAGTCCTTCGTAATAGACTGAAGTGATGTCTGGCACCGGCTGCATTTAATCGTCATCACTTAGAGACACATAGCTGTGGAGTCCGACACCAAGCAGGAATGGAGCCGGATCCGGCTGGTTCTAGTGACCTCGGGATAGGAGTCCCGAGGCTGAGACAGGGATACAAATAGAATAATATTAGAGTAGATGCCATTACATTTTTTCTTCTTGTCCTTTTTTAAAATACACCGATGTCATGCCGACTCCCTAGTATGGTTAGGGTTAGGGGTGGGCTTTAGGTATAGGAACAAAATCAAGAAGCAGCGAGTAAAAATCTGGCAGGGAGTCACATTTAGGCACAACCATATGATATTCATATAGTTCTGTAAACGGTTCTTGCATATGCAATTTTCCACCAATGTGGGTGGAACACCTGTCCTAAAATACAGTGGCTGCATCTAAAAGTTAAGGCAGCTTCCTAATCAGTTAATGGCTTAAGGCCTGTTTACCCCAAATCATTTTTTTTTTCAGGACTGTTCGTTCTGAATAAGCTTTTGAACAGGTACAATGGATTCCTATGGCGCTATTCACATCGGGTCCAACATATCATTCGCCAACAATACAGATGTTTTTTTTCTTGTCCTTTGGACTGCGATGAAAACGGACTGACCAATGAGCAGGGACGGTGCCAGGATTTTTTCAAGGGGGGCCCGAGATAAAAACTTTTTTGTCATTTTCCAGAGTCGCTGTAGCTGACCAATCCTGTGCGTTGGTGGTGCTACTAGTAGAACTAGTAGAAAGATTAAAACAATTCATGTAAAATGGTGTGAGATGAAAATGGACAAACTAAAGGGTGTGCAATATAGAAGGGTAGTCAATGAGCATTGTGACCCTTGTTTGAGGGTTGTAGGTCACATGACCAAGGAGCAATTGAAATTGGAAAGTTACAAAAATTCATGAAAAATCATGTGAGATGAAAATGGACAAACTAAAGGTGTGCACAGTATAGAAGGGTAGTCAGTGGATATTCTGACCCTTGTTTGAGGTCAGTAGGTCACATGACCAAGGAGCTATAGAAATTTGCAACAATGAAAAATATGATAATTCATGTAAAATCACCTGAGATGAAAATGGACAAACAAAGGGTGTGCAATATTTCAGGCTAGCGAGTGGATGTTCTTAAAGTAGTTTGAGGGTTGTAGGTCCCATGACCAAGGATCTAATGAATTTAACAAATTTTAATAAATAATTTAAAATATTGCAAGTCTCTTCCATTGGGTCAAGTAGAACCAATTTTGAAAGTTTATGGAGTAATGGGTAAAGAGCCATTGAAATTTGAAACATTTGACTTGTCACTATGTTGACGGTCCCTAACTGCTGTTGATGTAGGTAAGGAAAACCACAGGCGAATACACTTTGAATATCCAACCTGAAACTGCCTTTACCTACGAGTGTAAACAAACGAATTGCTGAACCTCACTCTTATTGCAAGGATAATACTATAATTGTTATATAGGAAAATCTGTAACCCTGATTTCATTACAAATGTGCAATAATTTAAAAAAGAAAAGACAGTGAGCCCGTGTCTGTTGTCTGAAGTTTGTCCCGCAAAATTGTTACGGAAAGGGCAGGCCTTTAGCCCACAGCATTTTTGTTAGAATGTGCCTCAAGGGAACTGGTCTCAGAACAGTCTGAAAGGCAACATAAGTTATTTTCATCCCACCAATGGAAACAGCCTGCAAGTACAGCATTTTTCAGCTTTCGGCAGAACCCAGTCTTACAGGGTGCGTTCCATTCCAAAGTGCTCATCCTATACGCCCTAATCTCTTCGAAGGCTAACCCTCCAAAGTGACAGCTACGGAGCGTTGAAGGGTGTAGGGGCAGATGTCGGTCAATCGGAACACATCTCAGTGTCATCTATCCAAGCCAAAGGGTTAGGCTGAAGCTAATGAACATCACTTACACCCAATCAGAAATCTTTACACATGATTTTGCCTCATTTAAGAAATGAACTTTAATTTTGAAACATATGTACACAATCATGGCCTCTCAGTCATATCAGTACCCTTATAAAAGCTCTTTTATTCTACATGCAGCAGGGGTGCCCTCATGGGGGCAGCCATGATAGAATCACATGACCATTAAATCTGCTAAATGATCATTTCCAAGAATAGCACATTGCTTAGATAGAAACTCCAATATGGTGACATCAAAACAGCCATGTGCATTTCGTATCGAGTAACACTGGTAGGCCTAATATCAAGGATGAACATTGGGGGAGCCCGTGCATTTAACAGTATTTTAGCCTTGTAAATGAAACAGCTTGTCTAAAAGGCTAAAAATGTAACAAGTAACAAAGTGAGAACAAACCTACTTCTATTCCAGCAAATGCTTCTCAGATTTTGCAGTTGCATCCTCTTTAGCAATAATCAAAGTACCACAAACCCTTTCAAGAAGGCTGTTACTTGTTAATCGTGAATTCATCGTAAATAACAATCAGATACAAAGAAAAATATCACATTTTTGCACGTCAACAATAAAGGTAAAAAAAAATGGATATGCAAATATGTATCCATAAGCAAATATGGATAATGACTAAAAGAAATACTTGGTTTAAGATTTTATTTTTTTATTTATAAAAAAACACTGGCACATGAACATATGTCATGATGCTGATGCTTTGTAAAAAACGAATTGCATTATAGTATACAGCATTTTACAGTTTTAATCAAAGACACAGTGGTGATACTACAGTAATACAGTATTATTAGAATGTTTGTCACATGTGATTACAACTTATTCTCTGCAGCGCATTTCTAAAAGCATCAATATTAGCTTATTAACAAGTCTTGGAGTCCGAACACTCATAATTCTTTTGTGCAACTTAACTTAATCTTTCGCCAATTTACAGACTTATCAGAGAAAAGGGGCACTTCAAAAAGGATTTTAATCCATACTGATCAATGCAAAGCCACGATTACCTTGTCATTTAAGCAATACATCTCATGCACTGATGCATTTACAGGAGAAGCTGAAATAACTGGCTAAAAAGTTACACTAGGGTAGAACTTGTAATGGCAACTAATAGCAACAGAGGGGTGATCTATTCTTTAATAATTTGGATTTTCACAAGATGACAAAATGTTACCCTATAATAGCTTTTAAACTGAAATAAATTGGCCTAATTAAATAAATATTCCTATTAAAAGAAATACTGAAATGCAAAATGACAGCTTCCTCCTCTTCCTCTAATGGCAGGTTCAAATCCGCAAATGCGGCTAGTCTGTAGCATGGCAGACACATACTGCACGTTGCACAATAGCAATTACAAGTGCACAGTACTTCAGCCTTTATTCAACACAGCTCTGGTAGTTACGCAAGTTCTACTTTAAACTTGGCAAGAGTTGCAATGTTATCGGGAAACACTGGGCTACAATTAACACTGTAAGATCATTGAAGACGATGTAAACTGTAAACTGTCCAATAAAATAAAATAAAAAACACACTATAATGAATGACATATAAAAACTTGAGTACAAAATGTAAAATACGGTAACAATTTTTTTAGTTGGAATTAAGTTCTTATAAAATAACGACAAGTTTTTTTGGCAAAACAGCAGGTAACAGACAGTGTATTAAACAATTTAGACATAATTTCACCCATGTTTACAATCTTTCAGTCAACATTCGTTTTTGACAATTGGTAGATGAGGATACAGATGAGCTGTTTAAAGGCCCACAACAATACTGCCTGAGAACTGTACATAATGTTCAAAACGGATCAGTTGTCCACAATTCACATGGGTAACATTTTTAGGTCGGAATATTAAAAAAAACGGAATTTGGAATACACTGGTAGTTCATAATGCCAATCTCCACTCTTACCCATTACATTATTACATATGTAATAAATATTACATATTAAAATAATATTACAGTGGGCACACACTGGTAGTCTCAGTGTCCTCAGTCAACATCGGGGTCTGATGAGTTGACACGTTCCATCCTCCTTTCTCCTGTAAGAAAACACATTTCAGTTACACAAACCAGAAGGTTACAAAAACTAAACTCAAACTTACTCAAGAGACACAACCAGCACAGCGGTCATCTATCAGTGAATAAAGGCCATGTTGTACTCATTTTATCATGTCATTGGCTTTCAGTTTAATCTGTTGTGTTGACTGGTAAACTTTCAGTCGCCCTTGGCTTGCTCGTTTCAGGTTTTATTTCCAGTGAAGCTTTTTTTTAAACAATATGTATGACTAAATAAATAAACTACACATAGTGCTATACAAATAAAACTTGACATTATCTTACTAAATAAAGACAAATTTCGAATTAAAATTATAATAATAATAATAACTTGAAAAAGCAAAGTTCACAAAAAGTCTTATTGAATATGTGTACAGTACATTCTGACATGCAACAATTGTAAAGCACCGAAAATAATCTTACAGTGTGCAACTGGCTTCAGATGAAACAGGTTGCAGGCGGAGAGATTCAATGCATATAGTATCTTACCTGAGCATGGGACGGCCTCCTTAAACACAGATTCCTTTTGTTAAATTACAGTTTTTTATAAAAAGGTATGAAAATACCTATTTGCACATCCTGACTTTTCATTTTTGCACAATAGTGTAAATCATATTCTTATCTTGTTATATCAGTTGTATGTAATACTTGCCCTTTTGTCCTGCTTGTCCAGAGTTCCTGCCGTGTTCGTAAATCACAGCACCAGTTACAGCGACAGCCGCGACCAGAACAACACATATTCCTGCTAGAACACCTGAATACAGACTCAGATCTGTAACACCTAAACAAATAGAGGTGTATCTTATGTGTGTGTCAAGACATTGTCACAAAGTCCTGTCTGTTTTGAGTATAACAAGTACTAAGAAAGTAAATAGAAATCTGATTTAGACTGATTTAGACATATAAATGGTCAGCATGAAGAATCTATCATTTGTCATTTTGATGAGTCACATGTGTTCAGAGGGTTTCAACAGCAAGTGTTTGCTGTGATAGAGACACAATGCGAAAATAAGAGTAAAAGTAGTAAAATACAAACATGCATGCCAAGGTGAAAGAGATTGTAATATAAATAATTTTCTTTTTTATATTAACCCTTGTGCGTCAAGGTCCTTAAAAAAAAACTGCCATAAAATTATTATATATTAATATTATTTTCCACTTTCACTGACTTTTTTAACCAACATCAGTCCTGATCATAACTACCAAATATTCATTCATTTTCAGGTTTTTAACCCTTTAAATACCAGTTTGTTTACATAATGACACTGTTGTTTTACACACATACACACATACAAAACACACTCTGACATCCATACCAACACACACACACACACAATTTTAGCTGCATCATTTATTCGATTGGCCTACAATGCTCTATAATACAGCAAACAGAAAATAGGGAAAAAGCATGTATTTGCTCCATAGGATAAAACATAATGGCGCCATCTTGTGGAAAATATGGCAAAAAAATAATATAATTGCTGACAATAACTGGTGTTATTATACAGGTCAAACTGCTCTGAATGTTACCGATTCAAACAGTCCACAATGAAAACATGGCTGAGTTGACTTTTAAAGAGGTCAGTGGTTAATGAATTAAATGTCTAAATCATACTCACCAATGACATTAACACTGAAGGTCTTTATGCACCTAAAGCTGATACTGCGGCGATGGCGACTGCTGATCTCTAGTTGATAAAGTCCAGAGTCTGTAGTTGTGGTGTTTGTGATAGTGAGATCTCCAGTCTGATGGTCAATCTTCAGTCTGTCTCTGAATCTCTCAGCACCTTCATCACACGCCACATCTGTACAGCTCTTACTGGGATCTTCATTCATTTCAGCTATACGAGTGTCATTGAAATACCACGTCATCACAACATCTCCCTGTTTTACAGTATCATCAGTGTGTAGAGTGACAGAATCTCCCACTGATATGGACTTCACCTCAGCATCTGGCACACCTGGAAAACACACGAACAGTGGCTGCAACATTTATTGATGGGGGTGATGGACAAAGTGCACAAAAGAACTGTGGATTTGAAAACAATTGTGCACCTCAATTTGCTGAATATAGAGAAAATCAGTGGAAATAAAATCAATGACAGAATGTGTAAAGATCAGAAAGATTGTCCTCAAATAAATCCTTCAGTCAAACAGCCCCGGATAGTTCAACTTTAGACTAAAAATTGAATATTTACTCACATAAAGGGGCGCAAAAATGAGTTATGCAACATATGTACCATATGGGGGCACTAATATCAACTTTTGCACACAAAAAAAGCACAATCTTAAACAATAATGAAGGGATACATGTTATTTAACTTTTATTTGATTTTATTTAACTTAAAATGTGCATATTGTTATTGCTCTGACTGTCAGAGGGGGAATGAAAAACAGCTCATAAAAATAAAGAAAAAATTGCTGGGCTTATCTTATCATTTTATCATTGCAAATCTTGAGGAAAGGCTTGAAGTTAACCAACTTTTAATCTTTTGATCTTTTCTGTCATGGACAGTGACTCACGGTTATGCAAAAAGTTGCCGTATGTTTGTGAATGAGCATTCAATCGCTTTACAGTAAGAGAGAAACTGAGGAAAATTTGGTAAATAAAAAATTCACCCTATCTATTTTCTAAATGCATGTTATTGATCTTATTGTGAACAATTCATTCATGCATATGTATTTTTTATTTTTTTTTACCTTGTAATCTTTAATCAAAATATAATAACTCCATCTTCCAGTGAAACGACAGACTTCTCTCTGGTGACGTATGCAGGACTTCTCCTATCATTTAGTCCACTTAAGCCCCGCCCCTTTTTTATAAATACCACAACCTTGCGTAGAGTTGAACGAAACAGCAGTCGCTGGTTGGGAAAGATAGCAAGGTGTATTTTCGTCTGGTTTCCTTCAAAACTATCGTTCCTTAACCCAAACTTCCTTAGTTACAGATCAGCTGGATTGAATTTACATCTCGAATGAGTTGGAATAACGGCGAATTCACAGCTGTGTTCGAGATATTTCACGCCTGAATTGCTGAGGTGATCACTAATGAATACAACACTTCAGATGACTCTGGAGTTTATTTATATTTTTGAATGCAGTTATCTTGGGATGCACAGCACGAGTAAGTAACAGACTATACGATAACCGTCTATAAAACACCATCCCCAAAATCGCGAATGCTGATGCTTCTCTCGCAGACGAGCTTAACACTTTTAACGCTCGCTTTGAGGCTGCAGTTTACTGCGCTAAAGGTGCTGACAGCGGTAATAGTGATAACGGCTGCTTGTATGCGGAGAGCATTAATGCTGGAAACGCGTTCACCATCACAGAGTGCGATGTGAGAAAGGCTTTCCGGAGAGTGAACATCAGGAAGGCAGCAGGACCAGATCGGGTCCTCAGACCCGTTCAAAGAGATATTCAACCTCTCCCTGGAACAGTCAGTAATTCCAACCTGCTTTAAACAGTCCATCATTGTTCCTATCCCGAAGAAACCCCAACATTCCTGCCTTAATGACTATTGTCCTGTAGCACTAACCTCAATTGTGATGAAGTGCTTTGAAAGACTGGTCAGAGTCTTCATCACCTCCACACTACCTGACACCCTGGATCCCTTGCAGTTCGCTTACTGTCCAAATCGCTCAACGGACGATGCATCACACATCTCCTCCACGCAGTCCTAGATCAACTGGACAAGAGGAAGGGAAATTATATTAAAATGCAGTTTGTTGATTACAGTTCAGCTTTTAATACTATAATTCCCTCTAAACTCACCACCAAGTTGGAGGACCTAGGATTTAGCCCATCTCTGCATCAGTGGATCTCCACCTTCCTGACTGAGAGGCCGCAAGCAGTAAGGGTGGGCAGACATGTCTCACCCCACCCCCCCCCACCCTCAGCACTGGAGCCCCCCAGGGTTGTGTTCTAAGCCCCCTGCTGTACTCACTGCGTACTTATGACTGTGTGGCCACTTACAACTCCACCACCATTGTCAAGTTTGCTGACGACACTGTTGTGGTGGGCCTGATCTCTGATAACGACGAGAGGGCCTATCTGCAGGAGATCAAAGGACTGGAGGACTAATGCCAGGAGAACAACCCCCTTTTGCATGTCAGCAAGACAAAGGAGCTGATAGTGGACTTCAGCACAAAGCAGGCGAGGAACTACCACCCCCATTATGATCAACGGGGCCACAGTGGAGAGAGTGGACAGTTCCCGTTATCTTGGCATACACATCTCACACGATCTGTCATGGACCTGCCACATTAACACCATGGTGAAGAAGGCCCATCAGCATCTTTACCACCTCAGGCACTTTAAGGACTTTAAACTGCCCTCTATGGTGCTAAAAAACTTTTACAGGAAACTCTTGACGGGAAACATCACAGCTTGGTTTGGAACAAACTGGTTCTACAAAGAGTGGTGCGATCAGCTGAGCGCACCACCCACATTAAACTCCCAGACCTGCAGTCCATCTACAACAAATGATGCTGGACCAAAGCCAGAAAGATCATGAAAGACCTCAGCCATCCTAATAATGGACTCTTCTCTCTGTTGCGGTCAGGGAAACGCTTCTGCTCCCTGATGGCCAAAACAGAGAGAATGAGAAGGAGCTTCTTTCCCCAGGCCATCCATGTCCTGAACCAAGGACATCACCAGGACTAGTTTCACTATTCATCACCACACACTTGAAGCAATATTACACTCTTCATTATCATATTATTATATTATCATTATTATACATCTACAATATCACCTCTATAACATTAGCCTGTTGCAGGTCAACATTACTGCACAATTGCACTTTACCTTGCACAATGTACATATTGCCAGTCAACCTGTTGCTGCTACCACCTCTACATCTGTCATTATGCACCATTTCATATTCATATGCATACTTGTACATACAGTATATTTCTTCTATTTTATTGTGTATTTTATTATGTTATAAATTGTGTTTTTTTAATTGTGTTTTTTTACTTCTATTTGTACTCCTTATATATATATATGTTTTTATCGTAAACTGTGGGAAGAAAAGTCGTACCAAGAATTTCACTACATGTCGTACTGTGTATGGTCATGTATGTGACCAATAAAACTTGAAACTTGAAACTTGAAGTGTTTATTTCCTTTATATTCAGTGTATTGTGATTCAAAACGTTAAAATATGGTTATCTTTTAATCACTCATTTTTCAAAGGTTACAGCCTCTTTGTAAGCAAAGGCCGCGATGTGCTCATGCGTTTATGTTATCAGTTTGATCATCAATGTGTCGAGATCGCTGATCAATTCACCGATAGCTGACACCAATATTACGACGAGCAGGTGAAGAGGACAGGAAAGGGGGCATAAGAATACATTATTGGCATTACATTAAGTTGTAACCTTTTTATTGAATTGTAGATTATTTTTAATACATTTTATAAATATAATTTTTTTATTTCAATTTGTGTTTTGAATCGTAATATTTGGCAAACATTGACGGTGCATACCCCTCAACAAATCAGTTTGTCCCCTGCTCACACTAGATGGAAAGGGATTTAAAGCCATTTCAAAGCTATTTAAAATCCATCATTCCACTGTACGTAAAATAATCTACAATTGGGAAAGTTTTCAGACCACTGGTAATCTCTCCAGGCTGGACTGTCCAACCAAATTCATCTCAAGAGCAGAGCGAAAGATGCCTCAGGAAGTCTCAGCCCAAGGGTGCCATCAAAGGATGTATTAGAATTAGAATTTTGTTGAATAAGACTTCAAATAAAAATGTTCATAATTATATCACATTCACTTATCAATACTGTCCAAATAAAGTTGGAGTAATCATAATTACACAAGAATATTCAACTTTTGTATTATAATTACTACGCTCTTCTTGAATATTGTTTTCTTTAGTTTATAATACACATTAAAGACATAATAAATATTACAAATTTCTTGACTTCCAAGTCTGGGGCCGGATTCACAAAAAACATATTCGTAAGAAAAAAATTAAGAAAGTTCTTAGGATAACCTGGGGCCTGGGTAGCTCAGTGGTAAAATACGCTGGCTACCACCCCTGTAGTTCGCTAGTTCGAATCCCAGGGCGTGCTGAGTGACTCCAGCCTGGTCTCCTAAGCAACCAAATTGGCCCGGTTGCTAGGGAGGGTAGAGTCACATGGGGTAACCTCCTCATGGTCGCTATAATGTGATTTGTTCTCAGTGGGGCGCATGGTGAATTGAGCATGGTTGCTGCGGTGGATGGCGTGAAGCCTACACACACGCTATGTCTCCGTGGCAACATGCTCAACAAGCCACGTGATAAGATGCGCGGGTTGACTGTCAGAAGCAGAGGCAACTGGGATTTGTCCTCCGCCACCCGGACTGAGGCGAATCACTACGCCACCACGAGGACTTAGAGTGCATTGGGAATTGGGCATTCCAAATTGGGAGAAAAAGGGGAAAAATCCCCCCCCCCCAAAAAAAAAAGTTCTTAGGATAAATTATAAGAAGTTCGTAAGAACGTTCCTAAGTGAAATTCTTGAAAAATTCTTAAGTTCTCAAATATTTTCTTAAGAACATCTTAATTTTTTTCTTAAGAATAAAAAGACAGGCTTTGACATTGTCTAATAGCCTACAACAAATTCAGTACTTCAACACTGGAAAACCATAACAATAAATGTATCTTATGATACCAGTGTTGACAGATTTTATTGCTGATTTGAAATTTGTTCATTGATCGTAATCTTGTCCAACCGGATGAGATTTTGGTGTTTCCACATTCAAGTAAATAGGAGCCGCACTAGCATGGCTGGAAATAACCTCCCAAGAGCGTCCCAAAGATGACCGACAGTGGACAAAGATGGAAAAAAGATAAAAACTTTCTTAATAAGTTTTTTCGGGAATACAAAATATTCATAACTTGGTGCAGTATGTAAGATTCAGAAACACTTGTTATTAGTGACACCTGTGGCCGTTAAGTGAACTGCAGCAGCTACCTGTTGCTCGCACTCGCGCACACACTCCATAGGTACGCGAGCGAGCGAGCGAGCATCAGCCAAAACAATGATGTAACGTACAAAGAGACTGAACTTGATTCACCGGCATCATGCTGACAGATGAGGTAGCATAATTAAAATTACACAGTTATGATTGTTTTACTACAAACTTTGAGACTAAACTAAAACTACTTATCAGCTAACAAAGCATAGTGATACACACATACAGCTACATACTACTGAACTATACCAGACAGTTTACTGTTGCACAGCACTGTTTTGTTGCACTATTGTATGTTTTGTATGTCATATGTTGTACTACGATCAAGAAACCAGCGTATTTGCTTAAATTTATCCTGTACACCTGACTTTTAGTATAAAGAGAAGATCGTTGAAATTATTTGAAAGAAAGGCCCTGCCGATGTTCACTCTAGTTTTCACTCGACCACGATCACGTTCCCGCTTAGCCAGACGGGATTCAGTAGATAAATGTTTTTTTTTGGCTTACTCTGAGTTTGTGTAGGAGTCGGTGTTGTGCTGGGAGCCGGACGTTTGCTGGATAAACGTTACCTAGTGTTGCAGTTTGTTGTCGCTGTTGAATAGCGGAAGAGACGCTACTATCTGAGTCAAGGCTCTCGGGAGCGCGCATAAACGTCACATCCTTTGGATTTTCCCGGCAAAAGCGACCCGCTCCCTTTCCCATGAAAATCAGTCTACAGGCTTTAATAGGCAACCTAGGAAGTCCGGGAAGGGCTCATTTTTTAAGTTGCGTTACAAGCCGTTCACAGGCGAATATTACATGAAAATTGTTACATACTACACCTTTAAGATAGAAATTAAGAAATGGTAATTAAGAAGATTTTCTTCTTAAGAAAATTTTGTGAATCCAGCCCCTGGAGAGCAACATTTGCCCACATTTTGCACTTATACATTTTCATTTCACATTAAATCCTCTGCATTTTGAACTAAAAATCACTTAGTAAAAAATAATAGACAGAGTTCGTATGATAAGAAACGGTTCAACGAGAATACAACTGCAGTTGTTAAAGAACCAGAACTAACTGTTAAAACTAACTGCTTTAAAATAATACTCTTCTGTTTAAAGATGCAAACTGTCGTAAATCTACAAATTGCAATTTCACAGCAAATGCTTTTAAAAAGATGATCTTTATATGGGGAAGTTTAATATACATTATATTTACTATATATAATATATAAAAATAAACAACAGGGAAAGAGAATAAACAGCTCTGAATGCAACTGTTCAATCAGTCCACAATGAACACATAATTGAGCTAATTTAAACAATTTACTTGCTTTTAAACATTCAATAAATGACCTACCGTGTATTATAGTAAGTCTGAAGATCTTTGTGCTGCTGCTTCTGAGGAGCTTGAGATTATAAAGTCCAGTGTCAGTGGTTCTGATGTTTGTGATGGTGAGAGATCCAGTCTGATCCAGCTGTAATCTGTCTCTGAACATCTCAACACCTTCATTACACTTCACATCAGTACAGGACTTACTGAGATCTCCACTGAATTTAGCTATGCGAGTGTCTTTGAAATACCAATTCATAATATCTTCTTGATTGTTTCCTAAATTGCTGTGTAGAGTAACGGAATCTCCCTCCATCAATGACATTGACTCATCTACATCATCGATCACCTGTCCTGAAGACACAAAGAAACAGTCACTCTTGAGATGTAGTGGAACAAAATATATTAAACATTTTCCGACACTGTAAACATTACAAATATATGGCCAAAGTATATGAACACCCCCTTCTAAATAATGGGTTTGGCTATTCCAAGAATTTCTGAGGACAAATCTTAATGCAGTGGCATTCAATGAAATTCTAGGGACATTTGTGGACATTTATTGCAAGAGTTTGGTCTGAGGACCCATTTCTGATACAGCATGACAAAATATGGTCAATGGTCAACAGTGTTGGGTGTAATGCATTACTAATTAATTACTGTAATTAAATTACTTTTTCATTAAAAAAAGTAATGGATTACTCTTAATTCTTCAGTAATTTAATTACAGTTACTTCTGATGTAATTACATTAAATACTGTATAGACAACAGAACAATTCTATATAAAACAATAGTGAATTTAAAACCGAAACTTAACATCTAACATTAAAATATTTGTTTTCTAATTTAACGCCGCCCCCTTAAATTCTTTGGCCAGATCATGAATAATTTATTTGATTTTATATGATTTATTTGAAAGAATTAAAAGAACAGTTTCATGTCTATCCTTGTATTTTTCATCTGGTCGAGGTTGATCAGGGTTTTAGAAAGTAATTAGTAATAAGTAATGCAATTACTTTTCAGACAGAGTAATTAGTACAGTAATTACACTGTAGAAGATGTAATTAGTAGTTCGTAATTAATTACATTTTTAGAGTAACTTACCCAACACCGATGGTCAATAAAGAAATTATTCACCGAGTCTGGTGTTGACGAACTTGACTGGCCTGCACAGAGCTCAGACCTAAACCCCTTCTGAACACCTTTGGGATGAATTGAAACATCTACAGTGAGCCAGACCCTATCAACCAACCTCAGTCTCTGATCTCACCGATGCTCTTGTGTCTTGTTGAACATTTCATTTCAAAGGCATTAATCCCTCTCTTTGCTGCTACATTACAAAAAATTGTATTCATAAATTAAGGTCATTTTTTGCATTAACACACACATAGGCAGCTAACGATGACTTGAATTATCATCATACTCTCTTTTGTGTTTAACTTTTCTTGGGTGAGTTCCACAGCTGCGTCTGACGGAACCCCCGACCGTGTATTAATAGACGATAAAAGCAGAAACTGGAGTCTGGGTAGAGTTATTATGCTGCAGCATAAGTCTAGATATGAGGTATTATGGTGAAATCGCAAGCGTTTAGTGACAGAATACAAGATTCTCGGGTTGAGTGAGTATTGTCAACCTCTCAGTGGACTCTGAGTTGTAATGCGCTGAAGAAAAAGGCACCAGCGGACTGGGAAACTAGGAGACCAGCAGGTTAGTCAGGTAATTTAGGGAGTTAGGTTTACTTAGGTCTGTATTTAGAATTTCCATGGCAATGCCATTGAAGTTTACTTTGGGGCTGTTCACAGAGGATGCGTCTTGCTTTCCGTCTGCGTTGGTCTATTGGTACGTCTTCAGTTGTTGCGTCGCGTCTCGCTGCTTTTTCACAGTTAAAGTAGACTTTGAGAAGTATTTGGTGTGATGTATTTAGGACTTTAAAATGAACACTGACTAAATATTATTTTCTATCAGTGTTCACTTGATCCTGGTGTAAAAAATAAATAAACTAATGTAATGTATTTATTATTAATACATTTAATATAATAAAAATAATAATAATGAATATAAAATATAAAAATAATAATGTATGTGATATTTACAGGTATCGTTCCTCAGCTATTAGAATAATCAGTAAATTACTGTACACAACTGCAGTAGCTATTACTAGTTACTAGCTGGAAACAGTGTTGCCAGTATGTTACTATAAAATAACAAGGTAAGGCCTAACAGTGTAGGGATATATGGACTCTAAGCACAGCCCTTTAACAGGGTAACTAACAGATAATCAACAAATAAATAGGTTAAATAACTATAACCTCTCATCCCACAAAACTATTAAAGTAAGAAAAATGAGAAACACGAAAAACTTCAGTAAAGAGCGGCACAAAATCTCTTATGTGCATCCTAGACACAGAATAACGTGCTTCAATGTAAGCGAAGCGGATGAAGTCAAGGGCCGATACTTGCTCCACATTCAGAACAAGCGGTGCTTTGATGGCTGTAGCAGCGCTGCATTAAAGGACTAAATGGAAAGAGACGAAACTTCTCAGAGAGAAAACTTGTTTGTGTGGAACTCTGCACAAATATTCCTTTCTATATTTATATATCAATCATTGCATTAATGTAATGACTGTTTCTGATGCCAATAAAAACAATACATGTTCGGTCTTCAACTGATGTGTTGCAAAAAGTACACTTATCACATATGGTATGGATCAGAGCATGTGAGCGAAGCGGAGCGGTATGACACAATAATCCGCTCCATGTGCATTTTGCTCCGCTCAACCGCTCATGGCCCAAGCGGACACTCCACTCAAGTACCGCTCACACTCACCGGTAAAAAAAAAAAAGTTTCTCTGTTGTAGGCTATAATTGTTACCAGGCATGCACACATGCCCGAGCAACTGCCCCTTTGCCCACATGGACTGAGGTGCCCCTCTGGGTGAAATATAGGCTCTATGCTGACATTTATTCAATTACGAAATGCTTAGTACACATCTGAAATTATGTGATTGTATTGTTGTGTTTTAGTATATAAAACCTCGCTGTTTATTTTGTACTGGTTTACAATGGCTGTTAGATAATCAGGTCTACCAGACCTTCCTTATCATTTGTATTCAAATATTTCTCTGTTAGCACATATGCCATTGAACATCTTCAAATAATGCCTTAACATTTTCTTCAGTTCTTTTTTTTTCTCCCCTTTTCTCCCCAATTTGACTTGCCCAATTCCCAACGCGCTCTAAGTCCTCATGGTGGCGTAGTGACTCGCCTCAATCCGGGTGGTGGAGGACAAATCTCAGTTACCTCTGCGTCTGAGACCGTCAATCCACGCATCTTATCACGTGGCTTGTTGAGCGCGTTACCTTAGAGACATAGCGCATGTGGAGGCTCACACAGTTCTCTGCGGCATCCACGTACAACTAACCACGCGCCCCACCGAGAGCGAGAACCACATTATAGCGACCACGAGGAGGTTACCCCATGTGACTCTACCCTCCCTAGCAACCGGGCCAATTTGGTTGCTTAGGAGACCTGGCTGGAGTCACTCAGCACACCCTGGATTCAAACCTGCGACTCCAGGTGTGGTAGTCAGCGTCAATACTCGCTGAGCTACCCAGGCCCCTAATTACCTTTATTTACTTTAAACAAGCGATCAAACATGCCTCTACAGGTGATAAAACATATGTGCGGTGGCACAGAAACTCGCATACATGGAAATTCACACTTTTCAGTTGAAACTGGTCCTGAGTGACACAACCGACCCAGAAAAACACAATCCTTTCAACTTTAAAGCATTTTTGAGTCGTTTATGGCAATAATGAAAACATGGACTGGTACATGTTTTCATTATTACAGGTAAATATCACAGGTAAAAGTGAAATTCATAATTGTTTTTCAGTTGATTATACGGAATGATTATACTGTAGATTTGATACATTAATAGGCTACTGATTTAACGCTATCAGACTTTGGGTCTGTAAATTAAAATGAACAATTTCTCAACATAATATTGTGTTCAGTTTTAAAAGTTTTCAAATGCTCAATTGTACAATAAAGGCATGAAAGCAGAATGCTGCGCCTGCAAATTTGGACACACTGATCTGCAAGATCATACATGTTTATTAGTTTTGATACAGGGATTTTGTGTGTGTTCGCCGGGATTCAACAGTATTACAGTATTATTAAGCTAGCATATTCAATTGAGGGTGCTCTAACGTTCACAACCCCTGCAGAACCGGACCTCCATCTAGCTTACTATCTACTTATCTATTAGTTATAATCGAATAATAACTGCGCTACCATGTTCGTGTAAAACATCCTCGTGCTTTCTGGCAATGTGATGCTTAAGATTCCAAAGGGAATATTTGCTAACTCTCACAGTCTCTCCACTCCCTTTCAATTTCTTCTCCTTCCTCGTTCTTAGCTTTGATTTTTACTTTGCATTTATGTATAAGGTTTGCAACTTCACTATAACAATGTTTGAACTCCATAACCTCAGGCCTGCTGCTTATTTCGCAGGTTCCCAAAACAGCATATCACAAAGCGCATTCTGGGTTGAGTGAGCGGCTCTGAGCAGCCTGAGCGAGCGGAGTGGAATCTTCAAAAAGGCACTCTTCGCTCAGGTGGAATTATCACCGCTCCACTCTACACTCCGCTCACATGCTCTGGTATGAATATACGCTGATCCGCCACAACATTAAAACCACTGATAGGTGAAGTGAATAACATTGATTATACCGTCACAATGGCACCTGTCAAGGAGTGGGATATATTAGGCAGCAAGTGAACAGTCAGTTCTTGAATTTCATGTGTTGAAAGCAGGAAAAATGGGCAGGCGTAAGGATCTGAGCGACTTTGACAAGGGCCAAATTGTGATGGCTAGACGACTGCGTCAGAGCATCTCCAAAACGGCAGGTCTTGCGGGGTGTTCCCGGTATGCAGTGGTTAGTACCTACCAAAAGTTGTCCAAGGAAGGACAACAGGTGAACCGGCGACATGGGCGCCCAAGGCTCATTGATGTGCTTAGGTTAGGGTTAGGGTTAGTGTTAGGGTTAGGGTTAGCGAAGGCTAGCCCATCTGGTCCAATCCCACAGAAGAGCTGCTGTAGCACAAATTGCTGAAAGACTTAATGCTGGCCATGATAGAAAGGTGTCAGAACACAGTGCATCGCAGCTTGCTGTGTGATTGCCCATGCTGACCCCTGTCCACTGCCGGGTTGGTATGCATTTGTACCACGGTTCATCTGGTTCTGAAGTCTAGCAACGCATCTTAAGTATTTGGTTTAGCAGCGTCAAATAGACAGGCGAAGTCACAGCTTCTGATAATGCACCTGTATGACTCTGTAGGTGGATACAGCTCAATGGACAGAATGGTGCGAGCGCAAAGCAGGTGCGTTTGTACTCACAGACCGGTCTCGAGATCTTAAACGCACACCTCTGATCATTGCAGTGCTGCGAGTGCCAGTGAGAAGCATGGCACGAGACGTGGAAAACATTTTAATTCGGCACAGAATTCTACATGACCACGCTTGAATTTACTATAGTAACACTAACTGTACTTTAGGCAGAAATAGATTCATAATACATATTATAATAACACTACTCTATTCAGCTCTATTAAATTTGTTATAGGAAACAGACTAAAATATTTGTGTTTGTGTGTAAGAAAATATAACTGATTTTGTTAGCCTTCAGAAATGCGGATATGACTCATTTGAATCAATAAGAACCTGATGAAAGGAGTTCCAACTCAGTCACACTATTAGAATAATTTAGTCACATAAATTAGGTGTTAATTTACTTTTTATAGATGTTATAGATAACCTTACTGTTGTTGATACCAGAAAATTGACATCTGCATCCAACTCAAAATCAGTGCTGTAATGCAGAATGGATCAAATATGCAATATTATTGGTCTTTTCACTTATTTTTGAAATATAATAACAATACCACTTTTATTATTAGTTTCTATCTTCGCATTTTCATTTTATGGGCCCCAGATATAGCCCTCCAAGAAATGCAAGGTTTGGTCTTACATTCATGATGCGTAAGCCTGCTGAATTTATTAACAAAACTGTAAAAAATTATGCAATGCATCGACGTTGCATCAGGCAAATTAGTTTTGTGTTTTATGTTTTTTTTTCTTTTTTGTGGTTACATAAAGTCTCCAATGTCTCACAATGTCACATAAATGGGGTGTAAGGGAATGCAGTAGGGGGCGTTCATCAAAAAAAGGTTGAGAATCACTGATCTATGGGATGTGCTGGACCAACAAGTCCGATCCATGGAGGCCCCACCTCACTATTTACAGGACTTAAGAGCTAAAAATGAAATTGCGGTACTTTACTTTTGTGCATTGTGTTTTATCGCAAACATGATGCCAGCATTCAACAAATAAACGTCTTACCAATCACAAGAAAAATCCATACAGCAAGGAAAATACAGCGGCTCATCGGTGCATGCAAGAGAACAACGACGAGAGAGAAGTGAAAGTGAAAGTGAAAGTGTTAAGACCATATGGCGCACAGCATGACGTCAATCTGTTTCCGGTTAATCCGAACGCAGGAGGCGGGACCTGCCAGAACACTAAATTATTTTCAGATTTCAAGGACATCGGATGAAAATGAAGCTCCTCTTTTATTTGCTCGCTGGGTGTTTTTTGCTCAATGATGGTAAGACATTATTTCCATCCACTTTTCGCGCTATTTTGTTATCGACAAAGTTAAAATGCTTATAAAACGTTGTTACATCTGTACACCAACTTTCATTGATGCAAAAGCATGTTTTCCCCGTTAACTCCGTGATGCGATCCGCTCTGAACAGACCGGCAGATGTAACGCGCTGTCCGGACCGACTCAAAATTATTCACTGGCTGTCTCGTTTGGAAGACGTCCTGCGGTGGTCGTATTTGTCGGCCGCATACGTCATCGAGGCTGTCTCGTTTCATTTATTATTATTTTTTATTTTTTTTTATTTTTTTTTATTTTTTTTGTCTTTCTTTTTCTTATTTTTTTATCTATTGTCAATGCATTTTATGTACATGCACTTACATTTATACGATTGTTAACCTTTTTTGCATTCCCTATAAAAAAATAAAATTATAATAGACACAGCTACTAACTCATAGCACATAAGACGCTCATTTGTCGCCACCTAGTGACATTTCCAGACGGGGTCACTGAACTAATCAGTTAATAAAATTGAACAAATTTGTGAAACATAAGCAAGCCTCACCAAATTACTCTTTATTTTGCTGCTAATTCTGCACAATTGTAAACTTACCTTTTAGGATTTAAGACAACTGTGAGGTTATCCTGACTTTAAGATGTTATTCAGAGAATTTGAATGCTTCTTACGTTTTTTTTTTTTTTTTTAAGAACAGTCTTAAGAAAAAATATATGAACTTTCTGAATTAGTTTTTTCTTAACTGTTCTCTTGAGTTAGAAATTAAGTAGAAAGTGTTAGTTAAGAAGAAATTTCTTCTTAAGAACGTTTCATGAATCCAGCCCCAGGTGTTTAACTTGTGCAACATTTTCCACATCGCAACTCTTTACCTCAGCCAGCCCAAATGGCGGTGTTCCCCTTGGGTTGAAGACTTTAGCATCAGGGCTGGCTGCAAAGTGAGATGCATCAGGGTGGATGATGATCCCACATTGTGTCACAGAGACATCACAAAAATCTGAATACTGCCTCAGAATCTCAGGTTCCAGATCCAACCCTCTTTTCATAGCGCCTGTCTGGGGAGTTCCTCTCAGAATGTGTACTGCTAAGGCGTTGGAGGAAGACTCCCCGCGAACATGGCATATTTCACAGAATCTGCTGGCTGTAAATCGGGGTTTACGTACCTGGGTCCACAGCTGGCAGTTGTGTTTCTGCCTCAATAGCAGCAGAGATCTCCCGTGACACCTTTATGCTCTCCAAGTGTCACTGTTGCTTGTAGTTGGGTTCAAAATCTATTGGAAATGTAAAGTTGTAACCATCAACAGTCAACTGAGGAAACTCAGGGGCACCAGGGTGTTTAATAATGTCTCTACTTATTTCAGTAGGGTACTTTTAAAAGAGCACAGACCCAAATGGCACAGGGCCAGAGTCCACCAAATTAAGGCCCTCAAGCCCATGCAGCAATTTGCATATCCCCGGTTGTGGACGGATGTCTTTCAGTTTCTCCCCACTGGCCATGACGTGAGGATCTGGAAGAGACCCTGACATAAAAGTGAGATATGTCAAGTTTAATTTAGATTTCATTATAATGTCACCCGTCCTTTCACATTATAGCAGACACCCACACTTATCACCTCCCTGTACATGCTTGTAATGCAAACTGCCCGAATACAGTAACTCTCCCTTTAAAAGTGTTTGCTAAGCTGCCCCAAACCCTGGTATTAAGAATTCATCATAAATTGCCAAAGATAATAATATCAACTGAAGGCCTCAATAAAAAGTAATAAATACTAATCACTGTACAAGTGGGGGCTCATTCAGGCTCACAATCATATGCTCTGTACAGTGTGCACTTCACACCAGTCCTGACACTATTCTTTATCCTTGCCAGTGGTTTACACACCACCATGTCATTTGTACACTCTGGAGCAATTCCCTGTACAATAATAATGATGCAAGTCCAACATCATCAAGTGTCAGGAATATTAATATCTGACCTGTGTCCTTGGCAGGCAGTAGCAACGTCTTGAAGCCCATAGTGCTGTAGTGAGCAGTTTGAAACAGAAATGCCACTATGTGATTGCATATATCTACAAAGAGTAATGGAATATAAACTTAAGGATTACAGTGAGTGTATAAGCTTTGAACATTATTTTTACTGTCCTCAAACAACCCACTTCTGTTTTTAAAGAGATGTACAAAGTTGTCTTTTGGAGTTCAGTGACATAAGACTGAGAAACACACTGGAACTTCATGGGATACTGCAAAGTCTCTGCAACCGCAGCAAAACACAACCAAAAGAAAACTTAACTGTCTAATCATAATGTTAGAGAACTATTGATCTGAGAAACCTGAAGGTGATGAACCTTCTCATGGACCTGTGACATCACCCTCTCAGTGTCACGTTTCTGACTTATCTTACAATCCAGAATCTGCAGCTAACAGCAGTAATATGAAACAAGAGTTTGCGGTCTGTCCAACAGTAACCTAATCAAGAATAGGGCCTAAAGACTTATTTGCTAAATAGAAAGCTAACAGATTGATAATATCAACTACCGTTATCCTAGCACCTTCACTAACAGAAGGACTAGAAAAGACAAAAACATTTAACGTCATAATCAAACAGGTGTTGCTCAATGAAGAATTTGTCGCCTTTATTAAATTTGGAGTGTGTTGTAAACAAACATTTGTCTGCAAGTCGTTGTACATCATCTAGCTGTATTTGTGGCAGATGTACAAGAGACTGAGTGAACTCCGCTATGCTAATGCGCTAGCATTCCACTAATGCTGCCGGACAAACACCGCTTCGAGTCAGAGCGGAAGTTGACTGACGTCATGTGAAAAGGGTCTATAAGTAGCTGGATTCAGCGTCGTATTGCACTGTGATGCTGTATATGCAGACTTCTGGTGATTGAATTGATAACAATTACTCACCAAAAACAGGTGATTTCTCATTAAGGAATACAAAGACGCAGCAGCTTCACTATTGTGACTTAATGAGAAATCAGTTATATGTAAATCAGTGATTCATAAATAAAATAAATAAGTGTGTCATAAGCGCTCAGTTCCGGGATCGGATATCACTCGCCATTTTCACTTTTATTTTATTTTATTTTATTTTTTTCCAGAACATCGGATGAAAATGAAGCTCCTCTTTTATTTGCTCGCTGTGTGTTTTTTACTCGATGATGGTAAGACATTGTTACATTCTTCCTATTAATGATAAAACATTCACAAAGACACACAGCTTCATATAATGACCCCAAATGGATTTGTCTGGAAACTTTCCTAAACTACACCCAAGTGAGAGCTCATTCACTTATTCTCCTATTTTTCATCATCTTAGAGTATGTGTGTAAATTACAGTATCTGATTTCAATTACAAGAGGTTAATATGACATTAAATCACACTACATATACAGCAGGTGCCACTTTATGTAGCTCAAATGGGTCACACCAAGACATTGTTCATCACTCCACCTGTAAAAACAAATAAATGTCCTTGAATACAGCGGTCTGAAATGCCAAAACAATTTCTAAATTAATTGCCTTTATGATAAAACATGTTAAAATGAACTTTCAACTCATTACACAGTAATTAGGGTAATGGTTTTCAGCAGACAGCATATTTAACTGGCCCACAGATGTTTTATACACAGAATAACAGTAGTTACCTGCTGTAGTTTCCTCAAGGATCTATTTCTACTTGATCAGTAGTTTGTACAGATTGTATGCATGAGGAGGGGATATACAGTATGAATGTGATGTGGATTGTATTGTGTGCATGGATGTGTACAAGACATACTTGAGAAAGATGTTAGTTTGTGTCATGAGTGAATGTTCTTGTTGTGTTTGTGTCATCTTGACAATATGACCTGTAAAAGAATCATTTTCACAGTGTTTTCCTGTTGTGCATCTTGAAGAGTGACTGTTCATTTGTGTCTCCAGGTGTGTTTGGTGTTGATGAAATGAAGACGTCAGTGTCAGTGATGGAGGGAGATTCTCCTACTTTACGCACTGCTGTTACTGGATTACAAAATGACAAATCAGATTTTATTAAATGGTATTTTAATAACATCCGCATAGCTCAAATCAGGGGAGATCTCAGTAAGTTCTGTACAGATGTGAAGTGTGAGACTGGTCAGGAGAGATTCAGAGACAGACTGAAGCTGAACAATCAGACTGGATCTCTCACCATCAAGAACATCAGTATTACAGACTCTGGAGATTATCTACTGTGGACCTTCATCAACAACACCAATGATGAGAAGACATTCACTGTCACCGTCCAACCTGGTGAGTCATTCAATGAGTGTTTAAAAACGAATATGATTAAATAATCTTCACTTTACCTGTATATTAATTCACATATAAATATAATCTCTTTTAAAAACACATGATTATCACAATATCCATTACAAAACAGAACAGCAGATGTTTAAAACTAAAGTGTCTTTACATTTTTAAAACAGTTTTAGTTCTGGTGAATATTCGATTGAAGCGGTTCAAATCCAGTAACACAGTTTCTCATTATTATTGACTCTTTTATTTCTTCTTCATTGGGGTTTTTAGTTCAAAGTGCAGAGGGTGTGATGAAAAATAATATGAACAATCATTTTATAAGCACAGAATGGACAAATGTTGTTTTTCAGTCAGGAAATCAAGAAAGATCATGTGCAATCTTTATTCATTTGACTCTGTTGTATTATAATCACACAAAAATATTTTTTTAAAGTAGTAATGTTAAAATGCAGAAGTTTATAATTAAGGAATAACTGATGATGGACTGTCAAATTATGCATACACGAGGTGCTTTATTTTTCAATAATTTAATGAGCCGGAGTCAATTATTCCACTTATACCACAGTTACCACACCTTTAGACATCGTTCAGGGTTTTATCTCAAGACATTTTCTGAGTTTCATCCCTAAAACGCCCTCGTGTGTCGAACTACAGTACTTTCTTCTGCCTTCTTGCAGTTCCTTTTTATTTTTTTTATCCCCTTTTCTTCCAATTTGGAATGCCCAATTCCCACTACTTAGTAGGTCCTTGTAGTGGCGTGGTTAGTCACCTCAATCCGGGTGGTGGAGGACAAGTTGCAGTTGCCTCCACGTCTGAGACCGTCAATCCACGCATCTTATCAAGTGGCTCATTGTGCATGACACTGTGGAGACTCTGCATGTGGAGGCTCATGCTACTCTCTGCGATCCATGCACAACTTACCACGCGCCCCATTTAGAATGAGAACCCCTAATCGCGACCACGAGGAGGTTACCCCATGTGTCTCTACACACCTAGCAACCGGCCAAATTAGTTGCTTAAGGAGACCTGTCACTCAGCACACCCTGGAGTCGAGCCAACGCCTGTAGCCTCGACCTTTCCCGCAATAACGCTCCCAGCTGTCCGGAAGAGGAGGAGAAGGAAAAGGACTCCCACTCCCCAGTCGATGCTTGCACTTACATCCATAGAGGCAGCTCCCCAGCCAATGCCTGTGCTCTCATCCATGGTTCCTTGATCCGAGCCTCCCACAGCTCCACCTTCCCTGGCTCCGCCCATCGAGCCTCTCCTGGCTCCACTTGCCCCCGTTGAGCCCTCCACGGCTCTGCCCTCAGAGTCTCCTACAGCTCAGCCCGCTTCACCACAAACTCCACCTCCTAAATCTCCAATCCCTACTCCTGTTGCTCCGCCTGCCTTTGTAAAGCCTCTCTCGGCTCCACCCTCAACCCCAGAAACTACTACTGTTGCTCCGCAGGCTCCATCCAGCATGATGGCCCTTCCTCCTCCGCTGGCTCCATCCAGCATGATGGCCCTTCCTTCTCCGCTGACTCCACCCAGGCCTCCTGAGCCTGTCCCTGCCCTGTGGCCGCCTCCCAAGCATCTTGACCCAGTCCCTGCCCTGTGGTCACCTCCCTGGCCACCGGATCGTCTTCCTGGATCCTTCCCTGTCATCCATTTCCTCCTGCCTTCCTCATCCATCTTTGGGCGCCAGGAGTCGCCCTTTGGGGGGTGGGGGTGGGGCGGGTTCTGTCACGGATCCACCGGACTCCCTCTCTCACTCCATACTCCGCTCTCTCTCCCTCACTGCCGACACAGCGCTCACTCTCCCCGGATTTCCGATCACACGCACCTGTACATCATTAGTGACTAAGGACTGCATTTATACCCAGCTTTCACACACACACTCTCTGTCTGTTCTCGTCAGTGTTTTCTCGGAGACTACAGACTTCCTAGTTTTGTCTAGCTTGCCTGTTAATATACTTTCCTTGTTATTGTTCTCCTCGTCTGTGTTTCATGTTGGTTTATCCTCCAGTGTTTGGACTCTCCTATGTCGTTTAAGTTACCTGCAAATATCAAAAGACTGTTGTGAGTTAACTATTCATCTGTACATCGCATTATTCCCGTCTGGATATTACTCACCTGCTGTCTGCATCACCACTGTATCTGGATTGACTCAGCTATTGCTTTCATCACTGCTTCATTCACCTGTTTAATAAACCCCGTGATTGAGTCAATATCCCTACCGCCGTGAGTTTCTCCATGACAATTACAAAAATTTGGCTTAAACCAGAACCCCCACAATTTCAAAAATGGAGAGAAATGATTTTAGAAATATACCAAATAACATTTAATAATAAAACTCTGGAATGTGAACATAAATGGGATTTGCTTAAAAATATTATACATTAATTTTAGATTGTTTCCTTCAGATTCTTGATTTTTGAACAAAATTAGTTAAAATACGAGGTATGATGTCCTATCTCATTTAATATTTAAAAAAAGGTGATGCCTTAACTTTCCAGTTTATATGAAATCAAATATAACATGTAAGTGAATGAATTGCATGTTATTTATACAGTATGTTGTGAATGGTTGATACGGATATTCAAAATAACATTGTTTTTTTTTATTTTTTTTATTCTCTTTCTTGATGTACAATTTGTACATTTGTCTTTTAGTAAAAAAAAAAATGCAAAAATAAAAAGCATAAAAAAGGCTACTATTGATTAATTATAAAGTGAGCACTTAGAATACTGTATGCAAAAAATTGGTATGCAATAATAAGATGTATTTGTCTTTTTTATAAAAGACATATTTTGTGTATTGCTTATATTATAACTTCAAGTAAAACACTGTTTGTTCATCTCGAGTCCATGAAAGAAGTGGTTTGGGTGGCATTCACCCCTTTCCATAGCAATCTTGAGCTTTTAATATTTTAAAAAACTATCATTTTTTGCAGGTATCATATTAATCCATCTTACTGGCTGTTTTATAGAGAGCCTAATATATTATGTTTATATTTTCAAGATATTTGTGGCTATGGCTAAAGAGGGTAAATGAAAAGCAATTAAATTTTAAATAAAATACAGTCTGCTGAAAATCTACATTTAGATTCTCAAATAATTTATCATGAGTCAATTTTGTGGATTTCTAAGATTTTATTTGTAAGTGTGCTTTAAGAGACACGGATGTAATTTTACTCACAGCTGATTGGTTCAGTATCTGTCTTTACAGCTCAAATAATACATGAGTTTTAATAGAATTATTAATGTAAGTGCTTTTATAAAATTATAAGCTTCACATTTCTGCATTTAAACTCTCCACAAATTCACTTATATTGTAAGTGCCTCACTAACCTCGATTTTAGTTTTTTTTTTTTTTTTTAAAAGAGGGACTAATTTGCACTTGATTCTTCTAATTGGGTGCTCCTTATTCTGATTTAAAACACTGGTTTTATATGGATGTGATAAAAGTAGGCTTGTAACAACTTTTTCTACTCAAGAAATGGGCATTAATGTTTATTTATGCTCTATAAATCATTACAGAATGTACATTCAGAGTCATTTCTCTCTGTCCTAAAATGTTGAAAAAAACATCTTGGTGATTTCATGGGGTGTAGTTGCTTTTTGTAACACCACTGTACATGTGTGGGTAAGATTCAGTAGTTTAGGTGCACAATTGTTTTCATTTCCTCAGTTCTGTCCTCTACTATGGTGGGGATTTTTCGCCCAAAAGAAGAAACTGTTCATGTGTGTTTCAGGTGTGTCTGGTGCTGAAATGAAGATAAAGTCGATGATTGAAGGAGCTTCTGTCACTCTACACACTGATGATACTGTAAAACAGGGAGATGTTGTGATGACGTGGTATTTCAATGACACTCGTATAGCTGAAATGAATGAAGATCCCAGTAAGAGCTGTACAGATGTGACGTGTGATGAAGGTGCTGAGAGATTCAGAGACAGACTGAAGATTGACCATCAGACTGGAGATCTCACTATCACAAACACCAGAACTACAGACTCTGGACTTTATCAACTAGAGATCAGCAGCAGTATCAGCAGCAGCTGCAGCGTAAAGAGCTTCAGTGTTAATGTCAGCGGTGAGGACGATTTCATCATTTAATGCATTTTCCCACGACGTCTTTTTAAATCAACTCAGTAATTCTTTCATCAGAGCACTTTGTACTTTTTATTGATTCAATATATTCATTTATTGAACAGTTTCTATTGTCAATAGAGATACATTGCAGTAGCAGATCTTCAGTTGTTATAAAGAGCTGATGATTCATAGATCAGATCACATTCAGTGACACTAATGACTGTCTCTCTTCATCATTACAGTATCAGACTTAAAAACTTCAGATCCAGGTCTGTCTTCTGGTGATATAGCAGGAATATGTGTTGGTGTTCTGGTTGTCGCTGTAACTGCTGGTGTGATTTATTATCGCTGTAAGATCTCAAGATGAGGACAAAATGGCAAGTATTACATACAGCTGATATAAAAGAGGAAAATATGAGATTAAATGAGTAAAAAGAGTCTTTAAATATGTGAAAATGTTTATTTTCATACTCAAAACTAACTGACAAAGAAAATCTGTGTTTAATTGAGTTTTTATTCAACAGGCATCGAGATGCAGCACAATGTTCAGGTAAGATACTACAGTATGTGCATTAAATCTTTCTGTCTCTCTTCCTGCAGAAAACTCTGAATTTACAACAGATTCAGATCAGTTTGATTTCATCTGAAGCGTTTCAGAGATTATTTTCTGTGTTTTACAGTTGTTGCATGTTAGATTGTTTGATAAGATCCCTGTGAGATCACGTGTAAAATCAAAGTCAAACTCTATCAATAGTCTTTTGTTTTAGACTGTTTAACACACATATTCCTCGAGACTTTAGTCACGATTGACAGCGTTAACTGGGGAAACAAATCATCCAAGTGTCTTGACACAAAAGGGAATTTGTGGACTTCTTATTCTTCAGAGCAAACTGATAAAACAATTAAATGTACCTTTAGGTTCAACACAAGGGCAATTAATCGGCCGTCTGTAAGCATGTTGCACTAAGCAAAAAAAGACTAATATGGTATGTGTAATATGATGATAATATAGTAACTATGATTCATTTAGTGGCTACTATAAATTTACTACAAAATACCATGGTGAAACTATGTTTACTGTAGAAAAACATGGTTATTTTTTCTAAGGTAAGGTTAAGGTTAGGTTTAGTGGTAAGGGTTAATGTAGTGTGTCTGTGTGACTCTAAATAAACACAATAAACACACAGCAGTGATGCTCATATACTGTATGTTAGTGTTTAAATGTGGTGCAAGTAGTATCTGACACTGGGGTGTAAATAGCGTATACCATCGACATCTGCCTTTTTTATATCTGTAAATGTATTTGAACATGATAGATTTGGTATTTCAGCTTTTGATGCAATGCGCCGCTCACGTCCAGTGTAGACAGAGAGTTAGTCTCATTTTAATAAAGTATAATGAACTATACTGTAAAGTACACATACTGTAAAATAAAGTGCAACTCTTACTTTCTCAGTAAAATTACTCTAAACATTTAAAAAAAGACTTTATTGGGGGACTGGGTAGCTCAGCAAGTATTGACGCTGACTACCACACCTGGAGTCATGAGTTCGAATCCAGGGTGTGCTGAATGACTCCAGCCAGGTCTCCTAAGCAACCAAATTGGCCCAGTTGCTAAGGAGGGTAGAGTCACGTTGGGGTAACCTCCTCGTGGTTGCTACAATGTGGTTCTCGCTCTCGGTGGGGCGCGTGGTGAGTTGTGCGTGGATGCCACGGAGAATAGCGTGAAGCCTCCACACGCACTATGTCTCCACGGTAACGTGCTCAACAAGCCACGTGATAAGATGCACGGAGGCAACTGAGAGTCGTCCTCCGCCACCTGGATTGAGGTGAGTCACTACTCCACCACAAGGACTTAGAGCGCATTGGGAATTGGGCATTCCAGATTGGGGAGACAAATGGGAGAAAAAAAGACTTTATTCACTTCAACAGTAAATGTCTGTTGTGTAAGTTTGAGCTATTTTCTGCCCTTCTGAAACACAAATCCTGTTCATTTCTTTTATCTTCTGTGAATCTGTGTTTTCTTACAGGAGGATGGCGGAGAGAACGAGATTCCTTTGAATATTTCAGGACAGGAGAGAGGACAGGAAAAGAGAGAGCGGATACAACTGAATGACTCGACAACAGTTTGGTCATCTGATGCATCATGAAGTGTCATTAATTAATCGTGTGTTATATAAGTGGAGTGTGTGTAAGAAGGGGACATGATGTGGTATTTATAAATATACTGTAGGTATCGATCAGGAATTCCGGCTGCTGTTCCGGTATAACGTTGCTCTGATGGAGGATCAGTTTCCTCACCTCAAATCCAAACCTCACTTACTATTGTGAAAGTGAAAGCTGACTCGAGATCAGTGCAGCTGAATTTATCTTCAATATGAGCCGGCACTGAGATGACTGATGATCATAAACTCATCAGACTCATGCCTTAAACTTGTGAAAAAGACTTTCTACTCTAGATTTTATCTTAACTTCCAAATATTCTCTTCTGCGCTGTGTTTGTCGGTGGGAACCGTATATGATTATGGCGTTTTGTTCATTTAAAGCGGTTCAACAGTTTAATTTTACTGCTGCTGGAAAGATTTGGTGCTTAATAGAAACAAAAAGCTCATACAGACTTTCTCTAGTCTTGAGTTGATTAATTATCAGAGTACTGGAATCTGATTCTCTGTGTAAAGAAAAGCTATACGTATATATATATATATATATATATATATATATATATATATATATATTGTCTTATTGTATATTTTTTGTATATAGTTATATTTTTATGCACTTTATTTTTATACTATTTTTTATTATTATCTCTGTCTTGTTGTTGTATTGTTTGTAAGTTTCTGTCAGCAAGACAAATTGCTTGTATGTGTGTAAGCACACTTGGCAATAAATCTCATTCTGATTCTGATTAAAATTGTTTATTTTCTTGTTAAACTTGATACACATTTTTACCTTTAATCATATGGTAAAATCATACTTTTTACATCTAAAAAAACTGCATGTATTATCTTGTTAATTTTTTAGTTTTTACTGTATTTGTTACGGTAATTAACAAATAGGCCATTAGAGGTAATGTGAATAAGGAGACTCTGGGTTGTCTTAGACCTGATGTTGCAATTAATGGAGTTAATATTACAGATAGGAGATGGAATAATTACTTTATTAAGAATTTACTAACAGAATATAGCCCCATATCTTCTAAAACATTTTGGTCATCGAGATTTGAGTGCACTGAGTGGAAATACGCATGGTTGTTGCCTAAACAATATTGTATAATAAGGCGAGAGAAGTACATTTAAAATATTTCATCTGGTGTATCCTGTTAAAGCACTTTTCTGAAGATTTTGTACTGATTTAGATACCAAATGTGATTTTTGTGGGTTGGAGAAAGAGAATGTTGTCCACTGCATTTATAGCAGAATATTTCGGGTCGATTTGGAAGGCCTTCTCTGTAAATCTTTAGGTATGAAAGTTAATCTTTCTGAAAAATATGTATTTTTTTTTATTTTGATAGATTACTACCAAATGTGGCCTTTTATTGTCAATCTTTGTCCGATTATGGGGAAATATTTTATGCATAAACAACAATGGGCTAAAGGAAAACCCAACTTTTTATTAAGGTAGAAATGAAACATTATATTGAGTTACTGCTTAGTTTGAAAAATAGTAAAGTAAAACGCACTAGATATCTATGTGAAGATTAAGTTATTTGTATGATGATCTCATACCAGTTTTTATTTATTAATTTTTTCGTTATATATTTGTTCAACAAATTGTTATATTTTGATATGCAAGTGATTATTGTGTTGTTTATTGATTATAATATGACTGTTATTAAAAAAATAAAAGATCAGTGTGTCCAAAGCGCTCAGTTTTCAGATCCGGGTTTCATGTCTGGTCACTCACCATTTTGATTAATCAGATGACTTTTATTTTCATTTGTTCAGAACATCGGATGAAAATGAAGTTCTTCTTTTATTCGCTCACTGTGTGTTTTTTGCTTGATGATGGTAAAACATTGTTACATTCTTCCTATTAATGATAAAACATTCACAAAGTGACACAGCTTCATATAATGACCCCAAATGTGTTCGTCTAAATGAACAAAACGCCATAATCATATACGGTTCCCACCGACAAACACAGCGCAGAAGAGAATATTTGGAAGTTAAGATAAAATCTAGAGTAGAAAGTCTTCTTCACAAGTTTAAGGGATGAGTCTGATGAGTTTATGATCATCAGTCATCTCAGTGCCGGCTCATATTGAAGATAAATTCAGCTGCACTGATCTCGAGTCAGCTTTCACTTTCATAATAGTAAGTGAGGTTTGGATTTGAGGTGAGGAAACTGATCCTCCATCAGAGCAACGTTATACCGGAACAGAAGCAGGAATTCCCGATCGATACCTACAGTATATTTATAAATACCACATCATGTCCCCTTCTTACACACACTCCACTTATATAACACACGATTAATTAATGACACTTCATGATGCATCAGATGACCAAACTGTTGTCGAGTCATTCAGTTGTATCCGCTCTCTCTTTTCCTGTCCTCTCTCCTGTCCTGAAATATTCATCAAAGGAATCTTGTTCTCTCCACCATCCTCCTGTAAGAAAACACAGATTCACAGAAGATAAAAGAAATGAACAGGATTTGTGTTTCAGAAGGGCAGAAAATAGCTCAAACTTACACAACAGACATTTACTGTTGAAGTGAATAAAGTCTTTTTATAAATGTTTAATTTGACTGAGAAAGAAACAGTTGCACTTTTATTTTTTGATATCAAAAATGAAATTTCAACCAGTAAAATTATAATTCTCGTTTTATTTTCACTTGTAGAATTTCACAATTATCTGTCATTCACTCCTGATTAAAACACAATTAAAGATATCTAATTAATTCACTAGTTGGAATTTCAATTCTCATTTTTGATGTCTGTAATTTGGTTTTCTCTAGTGGAAATGATAATTTCAGATATCTGTAATGTGATTGTGACTAGTAAGAAAACCTTCAAAGAAACAAAATCAGAAAAATCAAATCTAACATGTTGAAATACATTTACAGATATAAAAAACACTTTCACTAGTAATAATTCCATTCCTGACATCAAAAATGAGCATTTGAACTTAAATTGAATTGTTGATATTTATATCCTGCATGTGATTAAAAACAGAAATGGCTTGAAATAGTTACTGGACATTTGTGACTTCAAATCAAATGTATAAAACAGAGTTTTGACTGTAAAATCTGATTATCAGTGCATCAATTACAAACACGGATGAATCAGCGGTGAGCTCAAGGGTGAATAACTTTATTATTGCTAAAACTGTATACGAATCAGCAGTGTTTTATTTCTTAGTGCATCACGCTCACTGACAGCAATTAATTGGCTTGTGTTCAATCTAAAGATTAATTTGATCGAATTATTACATTTACTACAGTTTGCTCTGAAGAATAAGAAGTCCACAAATTCCCTTTTTCACTGCGACAGTCTCCACACACTTGGATGATTTTTTTCCCCAGTTAACGCTGTCAATCGTGACTAAAGTCTCGAGGAATATGTGTGTTAAACAGTCTAAAACAAAAGACTATTGATAGAGTTTGACTTTGATTTTACACGTGATCTCACAGGGATCTTATCAAACAATCTAACATGCAACAACTGTAAAACACAGAAAATAATCTCTGAAACGCTTCAGATGAAATCAAACTGATCTGAATCTGTTGTAAATTCAGAGTTTTCTGCAGGAAGAGAGACAGAAAGATTTAATGCACATACTGTAGTATCTTACCTGAACATTGTGCTGCATCTCGATGCCTGTTGAATAAAAACTCAATTAAACACAGATTTTCTTTGTCAGTTAGTTTTGAGTATGAAAATAAACATTTTCACATATTTAAAGACTCTTTTTACTCATTTAATCTCATATTTTCCTCTTTTATATCAGCTGTATGTAATACTTGCCATTTTGTCCTCGTCTTGAGATCTTACAGCGATAATAAATCACACCAGCAGTTACAACGACAACCAGAACAACACCAACACATATTCCTGCTATATCACCAGAAGACAGACCTGGATCTGGAGTTTTTAAGTCTGATGCTGTAATGATGAAGAGAGACAGTCATTAGTGTCACTGAATGTGATCTGATCTATGAATCATCAGCTCTTTATAACAACTGAAGATCTGCTACTGCAATGTATCTCTATTGACAATAGAAACTGTTCAATAAATGAATATATTGAATCAATAAAAAGTACAAAGTGCTCTGATGAAAGAATTACTGAGTTGATTTAAAAAGACGTCGTGGGAAAATGCATTAAATGATGAAATCGTCCTCACCGCTGACATTAACACTGAAGCTCTTTACGCTGCAGCTGCTGCTGATACTGCTGCTGATCTCTAGTTGATAAAGTCCAGAGTCTGTAGTTGTGGTGTTTGTGATAGTGAGATCTCCAGTCTGATGGTCAATCTTCAGTCTGTCTCTGAATCTCTCAGCACCTTCATCACACGTCACATCTGTACAGCTCTTACTGGGATCTTCATTCATTTCAGCTATACGAGTGTCATTGAAATACCACGTCATCACAACATCTCCCTGTTTTACAGTATCATTAGTGTGTAGAGTGACAGAATCTCCTTCAATCATCGACTTTATCTTCATTTCAGCACCAGACACACCTGAAACACACATGAACAGTTTCTTCTTTTGGGCGAAAAACCCCCACCATAGTAGAGCACAGAACTGAGGAAATGAAAACTATTCTGCAAATAAATTACTGAACAAGGAATATTCCTTTAATATAAGGCCACACATATTCAACAGCTGGTCTGATTTGATTGTAAGTATTTAAGTACGTCACATCATGCCAAGATTAAAGGAGAAGTCTGAGCCCCTGAGAAGGAAGGTTGTTGAAGCTCGACTCTGGAAAGGTATTTAAAGTCTTTTCCAAGCTAAATAAAATTCACCATTCGACTGCATGTAAAATATTCTACAAATTGAGACGGTTTCAATCACAATCTGTCCAGGCACCACCAAATTCACCCCAAGATGTGTGAAAATATCTTGTTAACTCCAGTAAGTGCTTAAAAAAGTGCAAGAAGGCAGAAGAAAGTACTGTAGTTCGACACACGAGGGCGTTTTAGGGATGAAACTCAGAAAATGTCTTGAGATAAAACCCTGAACGATGTCTAAAGGTGTGGTAACTGTGGTATAAGAGGAATAATTGACTCCGGTTCCTTAAATTACTGAAAAATAAAGCACCTCGTGTATGCATAATGTATGACAGTCCGTCGTCAATTATTCCATAATTATAAACATCTGCATTTTAACATTACTAACTACTTTAAAAATATTTTTGTGTGATTATAATACAACAGAGTCAAATGAATAAAGATTGCACATGATCTTTCTTGATTTCCTGACTGAAAAACAACATTTGTCCATTCTGTGCTTATAAAATGATTGTTCATATTATTTTTCATCACACCCTCTGCACTTTGAACTAAAAACCCCAATGAAGAAGAAATAAAAGAGTCAATAATAATGAGAAACTGTGTTACTGGATTTGAACCGCTTCAATCGAATATTCACCAGAACTAAAACTGTTTTAAAAATGTAAAGACACTTTAGTTTTAAACATCTGCTGTTCTGTTTTGTAATGGATATTGTGATAATCATGTGTTTTTAAAAGAGATTATATTTATATGTGAATTAATATACAGGTAAAGTGAAGATTATTTAATCATATTTGTTTTTAAACATTCATTGAATGACTCACCAGGTTGGACGGTGACAGTGAATGTCTTCTCATTAATGGTGTTGTTGATGAAGGTCAGTAGATTATAATCTCCAGAGTCTGTAATACTGATGTTCTTGATGGTGAGAGATCCAGTCTGATTGTTCAGCTTCAGTCTGTCTCTGAATCTCTCCTGACCAGTCTCACACTTCACAGCTGTACAGAACTTACTGAGATCTCCATTGATTTGAGCTATGCGGATGCCATTAAAATACCATTTAATAAAATCTGATTTGTCATTTTGTATTCCAGTAACAGCAGTGTGTAAAGTAGGAGAATCTCCCTCCATCACTGACACTGACGTCTTCATTTCATCAACACCAAACACACCTGGAGACACAAATGAACAGTCACTCTTCAAGATGCACAACAGGAAAACACTGTGAAAATGATTCTTTTACAGGTCATATTGTCAAGATGACACAAACACAACAAGAACATTCACTCATGACACAAACTAACATCTTTCTCAAGTATGTCTTGTACACATCCATGCACACAATACAATCCACATCACATTCATACTGTATATCCCCTCCTCATGCATACAATCTGTACAAACTACTGCATTTTTAGGTGATTTTCTTCAGTGTATCCTGATAAAAATATTTCACCAGGTAAACTAAAACAATGTGCATCATATGTGTAACAACTACATGAACTGGTTTTACATAACTACATAACTGTGGTTTACAGCAGAGCTCAGGCAGCTTCGTCAGGCCAAAGAGGATGCTTACAGGAGTGGGGATAAAGTCTTGTACAATCAGGCCAGGAACACACTGAACAGGGAAATCAGAGTGGCAAAATGAAGATACTCTGAGAAGCTGAAAAACAAGTTTTCAGCTAACGACCCTGCATCAGTGTGGAGTGGCATGAAACAAATCAAAAATTACAGGACTCCTACCCCCAACCCTGTAGGGAACCAACAACTTCTACTGCAGATTTGAAATGCCCAATCTCACACCCCACACCCACTCTGACCTTCACTTCACACAAACACCTCCTGCAACCCCCCTCCTCCCCCCTCCTGCTACTCAACCTGTACTTAAGATCTGTGAAGATGATGTGAGCCGTGTATTTCTGAAACAAAAGACGAGGAAGGCTTCAGGCCCAGATGGCGTCTCACCAGCGTGTCTTCGATCCTGTGCTAACCAGCTGGCCCCCATCTTCACACAGATCTTCAATACATCACTGGAGCAGTGTGAAGTCCCATGCTGCTTCAAATGCTCAATCATTATTCCTGTCCCAAAGAAACCAAAAATCACAGGACTTAATGACTACAGACCTGTCGCCCTGACGTCTGTGGTCATGAAATCATTTGAGAGACTGGTGTTAGCCCACCTGAAGAACATCACTGGACCGTTTCTAGATCCCCTTCAATTTGCTTATCGAGCAAACAGGTCTGTGGATGATGCAGTCAACATAGGATTGCATCATATCCTGCAACATCTGGACAGACCAGGGACATATGCAAGGATCCTTTTTGTGGACTTCAGTTCAGCTTTCAGCACCATCATCCCAGCTATACTCCAGAATAAATTACACCAACTCTCTGTTCCCATGTCTATCTGTCAGTGGATTACCAGCTTTCTGATGGACAGGCAGCAGCTTGTGAGACAGGGGAAACTCACTTCTAGCCCCCCAGGGATGTGTGCTCTCCCCACTACTCTTCTCCCTCTACACCAATGACTGCATCGCCAAGGACCCCTCTGTCAAGCTCCTGAAGTTTGCAGATGACACCACTGTCATCGGCCTCATCCGAGATGACGATGAGTCTGCATAGAGAAGGGAGGTTGAATGGCTGGCTGTCTAGTGCAGTCAAAACAACCTTGAGCTGAACATGCTCAAAACAGTGGAAATCATTGTGGACTTTAGGAGGAACACCCCAACGCTGACCCCCTCACCATTCTAAACAGCACTGTGGCAGCAGTGGAGTCATTCAGGTTCCTGGGCACAACCATCTCACAGGACCTGAAGTGGGAGACCCACATTGACTCCACTGTGTAAAAGGTCCAGCAGAGGATGTACTTCCTTTGCCAGCTGAGGAAATTCAACCTGCCACAGGCGCTGCTGATACAGTTCTACTCAGCAGTCACTGAGTCTGTCCTCTGCACTTCAATAACTGTCTGGTTTGGTTCAGCTACTAAATCAGACATCAGAAGACCACAAAGGACAATTCGGACTGCTGAGAGGATTATTGGTTGCCCCCTGCCCCCCTTCAAGAACTATACACTTCCAGATTGAGGAAAAAGGCTGGAAAAATCACTCTGGACCCCACTCACCCTGCCCACTACCTTTTTGAACTGTTGCCTTCTGGCCGACGCTACAGAGCTCTGAGCACCAGAACCGTCAGGCACAGGAACAGTTTTTTCCCTCAGGCTATCCATCTCATGAACAGTTAAATTGCCCCATTGAGCAATAACTATGTGCAATACACAGTTTAGTCTTTCTTATATTTATCCAACACATCCAACCTCTTCTGCCATTTCATTCCTCTGAAAAAAAATAATAAAATAAAATAAAACAAAATAAACATTTGCACTGTACATAACAGATTTGTATTTGCACTGTACATAACAGATTATATTAGATTTGCACTACCCATGTGTATGTATGTATGTATGTGTGTGTCTGTACATATGTGTATAATTTGTTTTTATTTTTTATTATTATCTATATCTTGTTGCTGTTTTTGTATTGTTGTACACTGGAAGCTCCTGTCACCAAATTCCTTGCATGTGTAAGCATACTTGGCAATAAAGCTCATTCTGATTCTGATTTAAGTAAAAAAAATTACTAAATCAACCTGAAAAATTGTGTTACACTGACGAAAACTATTTTAAGGGTTAGATCAAGTAGAAAAAGATCCTTGAGGTAAGTACAGCAGGTAACTACTGTTATTCTGTGTATAAAACATCTGTGGGCCAGTTAAATATGCTGTCTGCTGAAAACCATTACCCTAATTACTGTGTAATGAGTTGTAAGTTCATTTTAACATGTTTTATCATAAAGGCTATTTTCCCCCCTTTTTTTAATGATTTATATTATTATTTTTATCTATTTTTCAGACGGTCCCTTATCCACCCTATGCAACATTTCCAACTTATATCTTTGTTAAATTAACAATCTTGAACGATTTCAGCGTGACGACATCTGACCATCTTAAATACGGGACAAATCGCGTCATTTTCATCTTTAAATACAGAACAATCATTTTACGGGACGGGCGGCAACCCTAAATCTCCGCACATTCATATAGGCCAACACGGACCCCACAGACGAACACATTTGGGGTCATTATATGAAGCTGTGTCACTTTGTGAATGTTTTATCATTAATAGGAAGAATGTAACAATGTCTTACCATCATCGAGTAAAAAACACACAGTGAGCAAATAAAAGAAAACCTTCATTTTCATCCGATGTTCTGGAAAAAAATGTCCACATGTCGTCTGCGGCTTCGAGCTGTTTAGAAAATAATTTGTTCTATGTAAGAAATGTAACAAGACGAATATATACAACAGTAACTTTCCCACTTTAAACAACAATTAAAGTTCATAATAAATAACTAAAACTGACAATAGGCCCAAACCTCAGTTGATATACGTGATTTTCACATGATGAAAGTGAAAGCGCACCGGTCACTAGATGTCGCTCTCTATTTCTTTTCGTTAGTTCTCTTCTTTGTGCGTCCTCACACGTCACTTCCTGTTCCTGTTGCTGCTGGCGCCTAGCTCGAGTCTGTAGTTGTCGAAATCTATCTTAGAAAAGGGGATGTGGTTAAATCATTAGCAGAAGGGGTTTGAATGTGATGGACTATGAATAGAATGATAAAACTAAAATGGTTACAACAATTATTACTAAATAATGATGGATTCTGGTTTAATATTCCTTCTAAAGTTTTTAATAAATGTGGTGGGATTGACTTTTTACTTAGATGTGACTTCTGTACTGCTAAATTACCCATTAAGCTTTCTAATTTTCATCAGCAGGTCCTCCTTCATTGGAAATTGGTTTATAAGCACAATTTCACACCGCATTGTACTCCGATATATTGTAATAACAGATATATCTTGATTAAAAAGAAATCTGTATGTTACTGTGACTGGGTAGAGAGAGGTATCTGGTCCATTGTACATTTGATGGATTCTAGAGGTAATCTTCTCAAGTACAATGATTTGAGTGACAAATATAATGTAAGTGTAGTGAAAAACAATATTCAGTGGTTATCAAGGCAATTCCACTAGCATTGGTGAAAATGGTAACAGGTATGTTTCTTTGTAATTATCCAAGTTCTTTTTGGGAATCATTTCAAAAATGGATATCGTGAAAAAAGGATGTTTATTCACCCAAGTTGATATACAATGATATTAAATTTGGTTTTTTTAATGGAGGACAAAAAAGGGAAACTATGTATAACAGGTTGCTTATTATGGCTAAACAATTTATCCATAAATGTAGATTTATTAATGTCAGACCTCTGTTTCTAGTCTTCTTGAATGAATTAAAATATTATATAATTATATATGTGTATTGTATTTCGATTATATTCTATTGTTAATTGATTATGTTAGCCAGATCTTGATTTGTTCTCAATAAAGTTGCATTTAAAAAAAAAAAGTATTTTAATGTCAATAAAAGTTATTATAAATGGTTTATCTATGGTGTACAGTGAAAAAAGTATGTGGGTTATTTTCTGAAATATCGGCAAAACAAGTTTAAACTTGATTCAATGAGCCTGTATGATCATGTGGGACGTGTAACAGGTTAATGAAGACACATCCTCACATGTTTAACACACTTCTAAAGCCTAAGAAATGTCATATATAAAAATAAACACTACCACTAGACATGCAATATGTGTCTTTACTGCTTAAATTATTAACCCACATACAATAAATAATAATAATAATCTTCAATATGATCATATTCCATGTCAAAACTTAATAACAGCTGTTTTCCATTGAACAATATTATTTACTGCAGTCAATATAAATGCAAAGACATCATTTTCACAGTATGACATTATTTTTATTCACTTATTCTTTCACAAACAGTAGTCCATGTGCTGCGGTGATGGAGACGGGATCTGTTCCTCCTGTTACATCTTGATCATATTAGATCATCGTTAGATCATATTTGACCTCATATCTGTCACAGCGACAGCACTTTTTGGAGAACTTACCCATGTCATCATAGAGAAGAAACATACAGTAACTAAAATGACAGAGAAGATTTCTTAGTTTGAGATATTTTCTGTTCTATTACAGTCATGTACTGAGATCAGTATTTGAATAAAGATGATCTGTGCTGTGCACTTGACTCTGACTGACAGTATAAGACACATTCAGTAGTTGAACTGATCATTGGAGAGACATGTCTCATCAGAAACTGTATTATACAGCTGTAAACAGGTACATTAATGCATATAAAATCAAATTGTCGTTTGTTTTGTTGATTCAGTGGGTTTTGCTCATAGACGGTAAGACAATTATTTACATTTATAAACGATGAAGGGTGAAAGTGACGCAGTTTGGTTTGATCACTTTCAATTCAAATCCAAAGTTTTCCTCATATGTGAACATCAATGTGAGCTGAAATGGGATTATTAGTACATGTTTTTTGCTATTTTAAGGACCGGATGTGTGTCAAACACGTCTTTATCTCATGATCAGATAACGATGAAATGTTTGTTTAGAAATGTAATCAAACTCTGGCCTACATTTTACAATTATGTAGAATCTACAAACAGAATAATCTGTGATTCAGATGTTTTTATTTTATAGCTTCACTCCTGTTTTAGAGATTTCTCAAACCGGAAGTGACTTATTATTTAATTATTTTCAAATGTTATTATTTATCGGCGGTTTTATTATTTATCGGCGATTTTATATGGCTGTGAAGACGCCCTAATCTCCAATAACAACACTTTTTGGGCAGTTTTAGGTCAATTTGAGAGAAGCGCCCATAGTGAGCAGCTATTTTTCTGGGCAACAAAACAACCCGGAAGGGGCGGGACGGAGCGTTTGTTTGTAAACAGTAACTTCATCCATATGAATGTCATGGAGAACGTAAGTGGGACAAATGTGTGCCCAGCTGGGCATCCTGCATCAGACACATATAGGTGCCACTTTATGTAGCTCAAATGGGTCACACCAAGGCATTGTTCATCACTCCACCTGTAAAAACAAATAAATATCTTAGAATACAGTGGTCTGAAATGCCAACACAATTTCTAAATTAATTGCATTTATGATAAAACATATTAAAATGAACTTTCAACTTATTACACAGTAATTAGGGTAATGGTTTTCAGCAGACAGCATATTTAACTGGCCCACAGATGTTTTATACACAGAATAACAGTAGTTACCTGCTGTAGTTTCCTCAAGGATCTATTTCTACTTGATTTAACCCTTAAAATTGTTTTTGTTGGTGTAACCCAATTTTTCCGGTTGATTTAGTCATTTTTTTTACTTAAATAAAACCAGTTCATGTAGTTGTTACACATACGATGCACAATTGTTTTAGGTTATACATGTTTTAGGATACACTGAAGAAAACACAGCTGTGCTGATATAGGACCATAAAGCACTCTTGCTCGTGTGATATTGCTTTTATAAGACCTTCATCACGGAAAGGAACGATAGGACACAATTGCAGGATGGGTTTCAATTGATTGTTAGTAAAGATTTACTCCATCCAGCATTCTTTTGCTCTATATATGTCTTGAAGTATTGTTTTATTGAGTGAGAAATCACTTTAAATATGATTAATTGCCCGAGCTTTTCTAATGATTCTTAGCAGATTCAGACCGTTTAATCCGTTTGATCTGTTCTTCAAAAACAGTTTACACAAAAGAGTGATTCATTCCCAAATCAGGAATCTCTAATTCTGATTCTTTACAACCAACACAAAAACGGGACGCACAACATGATTGCTGAAATATTGTCAGGGTAAATATTTCTCATCTGCTTTGTCAGACAAGGATTTACCAGATAAGTTTTACTGGGTCAAAGCAGAAATGTAATTGGGCTTGTGAAATACTAATACAATAATAATCATCAGATCATATTTATTATTAAATATAGACTATCTATTAAAAATGATGACATACAGTATGTTGAATACAGGACACTGATTTGTAAATGTGCATACTACAGCATTAAATAAGTAGTGATTAATAACAATCAACAAAACGTTTAATATGTGATTAATTTCACATTGCTTTTATTAGTTCCATTGTAATTATATTAACATTAAATGTGAAAGCAGCTCAACAAAAAAACACAAATGTTGTGTAGTAACACCAATATAACTGCTGAAGAAAGTCTAAACTTTGTTCAGTGTATTGGACGTTTGTATTGAGGAGGTTTGAAAGACTTTGAATTAAATTTAATTAGTCTTTACTGACATCTAGAGGAAACACAACAGTTTTGTGTGCCATGTGGTGAGATATATATATATATATTCAATGGCACAAGAACAAGAGGTATTACACACAGTCACATCATTTATAACATAAAAGTTGCCAGAAAAAAAAGTACATAAAATTCATTGCTTTTAATACATTACATGTTTTCAGTGCTTTTTGATTTTTGGCTTGTTCCAAAAGGGTTATTTATGATTTAAAGTCATTTATAAAATGTAAAAAAATTGAGTTTACAAAGCGCCCATCTCTTCTTGTGTATATGATATTTTCCTAATAAAATAAATAACTGCACATTTACAGTGACGGGGACACTATACTGTAAAAAGGCACCGTCCTTCGGATGAGATGTTAAACTGAGGTCCTGACTCTCTGTGGTCATTAAAAATCCCAGGACACTTCTTGAAATGTGTAGGGGTGTAACCCTGGTGTTCTGGCCAAATTCCCCCCATTGGCCCTTCTCAGTCATGGCTTTCTAATAATCCCCATCCATTAATTGGCTCTATAAGTCCAGTCTCTCCTCTCCACCAATAACTGGTGTGTGGTGAGTGTACTGGTGTACTATGGCTGCTGTCACATCATCCAGATGGATGCTGCACACTGGTGGTGTTTGAGGAGAGTCCCCTGTTCTCTGTGTAAAGCACTTTGAGTGTAGTGTCAGAAAAGCACTATATAAATGTAACATTCATTCATTCATTAAACTATTTATTATTTTAGGTAACTATTATATCCATAAATGTAGATGGTCAAAGAAAATCCCACATTTTGGACAGTTTAAGTTTGAGCTCTATCAGTACCTTGAGACTTTGGAGGGTGTAAGGAACACCAAAGCAACAAAGACTCTGGACTGTTGGTGATCCTTGAACTTTTACCCATATTTTACACCCCTGCATCTATGGATTTTGTATATAGTTATTTATATTTTTCTGTTTCTTTGCTTGTTTATCTTTTTTCCTTTCAATTCTTCTGTTATGTGAACTTACAATAAAGCATTTAATAAATAAATAAATAAATAAAATACATAAGTACGTCATAAGCGCTCAGTTCCGGGATCGGATTCTGATCGCCATTTTGAATGTAGAACAGATAACTTTCACTTTCATTTGTCCAGAACATCGGATGAAAATGAAGTTCTTCTTTTATTCGCTCACTGTGTGTTTTTTACTCGATGATGGTAAGACATTGTTACATTCTTCCTATTAATGATAAAACATTCACAAAGTGACACAGCTTCATATAATGACCCCAAATGTGTTCGTCTGTGGGTTCCGTGTTGGCCTATATGAATGTCTCGAAGATTTAGGGTTGCCGCCCGTCCCGTAAAATGATTGTTCTGTATTTAAAGATGAAAATGACGCGATTTGTCCCGTATTTAAGATGGTCAGATGTCGTCACGATGAAATAATTCCAGATCGTCAATTTAACATCGATACAAGTTGGAAATGTTGCATAGGGTGGATAAGGGACCGTCTGAAAACCATATAAAAAAGAATATAAATCAGCATATTTAACTGGCCCACAGATGTTTTATACACAGAATAACAGTAGTTACCTGCTGTAGTTTCCTCAAGGATCTATTTCTACTTGATCAGTAGTTTGTACAGATTGTATGCATGAGGAGGGGATATACAGTATGAATGTGATGTGGATTGTATTGTGTGCATGGATGTGTACAAGACATACTTGAGAAAGATGTTAGTTTGTGTCATGAGTGAATGTTCTTCTTGTGTTTGTGTCATCTTGACAATATGACCTGTAAAAGAATCATTTTCACAGTGTTTTCCTGTTGTGCATCTTGAAGAGTGACTGTTCATTTGTGTCTCCAGGTGTGTTTGGTGTTGATGAAATGAAGACGTCAGTGTCAGTGATGGAGGGAGATTCTCCTACTTTACGCACTGCTGTTACTGGAATACAGAATGACAAATCCAATTCAGTTAAATGGTATTTTAATCTCAATCTCATAGCTCAAATCAGTGGAGATCTCAGTAAGTTCTGTACAGATGTGAAGTGTGATACTGGTCAGGAGAGATTCAGAGACAGACTGAAGCTGAACAATCAGACTGGATCTCTCACCATCAAGAACATCAGTATTACAGACTCTGGAGATTATCTACTGTGGACCATCATCAACAACACCATTAATGAGAAGACATTCACTGTCACCGTCCAACCTGGTGAGTCATTCAATGAGTGTTTAAAAACAAATATGATTAAATAATCTTCACTTTACCTGTATATTAATTCACATATAAATATAATCTCTTTTAAAAACACATGATTATCACAATATCCATTACAAAACAGAACAGCAGATGTTTAAAACTAAAGTGTCTTTACATTTTTAAAACAGTTTTAGTTCTGGTGAATATTCGATTGAAGCGGTTCAAATCCAGTAACACAGTTTCTCATTATTATTGACTCTTTTATTTCTTCTTCATTGGGGTTTTTAGTTCAAAGTGCAGAGGGTGTGATGAAAAATAATATGAACAATCATTTTATAAGCACAGAATGGACAAATGTTGTTTTTCAGTCAGGAAATCAAGAAAGATCATGTGCAATCTTTATTCATTTGACTCTGTTGTATTATAATCACACACAAAAATATTTTTTTAAAGTAGTAATGTTAAAATGCAGAAGTTTATAATTAAGGAATAACTGATGATGGACTGTCAAATTATGCATACACGAGGTGCTTTATTTTTCAATAATTTAATGAGCCGGAGTCAATTATTCCGCTTATACCACAGTTACCACACCTTTAGACATCGTTCAGGGTTTTATCTCAAGACATTTTCTGAGTTTCATCCCTAAAACGCCCTCGTGTGTCGAACTACAGTACTTTCTTCTGCCTTCTTGCACTTTTTTAAGCACTTACTGGAGTTAACAAGATATTTTCACACATCTTGGGGTGAATTTGGTGGTGCCTGGACAGATTGTGATTGAAACCGTCTCAATTTGTAGAATATTTTACATGCAGTCGAATGGTGGATTTTAATTAGCTTGGAAAAGACTTTAAATACATTTCCAGAGTCGAGCTTCAACAACCTTCCTTCTCAGGGGCTCAGACTTCTCCTTTAACCTTGGCATGATCTTACGTTCTTAAATACTTACGATCAAATCAGACCAGCTGTTGCATATGTGTGGCCTTATATTAAAGGAATATTCCTTGTTCAGTAATTTATGTGCACAATTGTTTTCATTTCCTCAGTTCTGTCCTCTACTATGGTGGGGGTTTTTCACCCAAAAGAAGAAACTGTTGATGTGTTTCAGGTGTGTCTGGTGCTGAAATGAAGATAAAGTTGATGATTGAAGGAGATTCTGTCACTCTACACACTAATGATACTGTAAAACAGGGAGATGTTGTGATGACGTGGTATTTCAATGACACTCGTATAGCTGAAATGAATGAAGATCCCAGTAAGAACTGTACAGATGTGACGTGTGATGAAGGTGCTGAGAGATTCAGAGACAGACTGAAGATTGACCATCAGACTGGAGATCTCACTATCACAAACACCACAACTACAGACTCTGGACTTTATCAACTAGAGATCAGCAGCAGTATCAGCAGCAGCTGCAGCGTAAAGAGCTTCAGTGTTAATGTCAGCGGTGAGGACGATTTCATCATTTAATGCATTTTCCCACGACGTCTTTTTAAATCAACTCAGTAATTCTTTCATCAGAGCACTTTGTACTTTTTATTGATTAAATATATTCATTTATTGAACAGTTTCTATTGTCAATAGAGATACGTTGCAGTAGCAGATCTTCAGTTGTTATAAAGAGCTGATGATTCATAGATCAGATCACATTCAGTGACACTAATGACTGTCTCTCTTCATCATTACAGTATCAGATAAACAAACTTCAGATCCAGATCTGTCTTCTAGTGATATAGCAGGAATATGTGTTGGTGTTGTTCTGGTTGTCGTTGTAACTGCTGGTGTGATTTATTATCGCTGTAAGATCTCAAGATGAGGACAAAATGGCAAGTATTACATACAGCTGATATAAAAGAGGAAAATATGAGATTAAATGAGTAAAAAGAGTCTTTAAATATGTGAAAATGTTTATTTTCATACTCAAAACTAACTGACAAAGAAAATCTGTGTTTAATTGAGTTTTTATTCAACAGGCATCGAGATGCAGCACAATGTTCAGGTAAGATACTACAGTATGTGCATTAAATCTTTCTGTCTCTCTTCCTGCAGAAAACTCTGAATTTACAACAGATTCAGATCAGTTTGATTTCATCTGAAGTGTTTCAGAGATTATTTTCTGTGTTTTACAGTTGTTGCATGTTAGATTGTTTGATAAGATCCCTGTGAGATCACGTGTAAAATCAAAGTCAAACTCTATCAATAGTCTTTTGTTTTAGACTGTTTAACACACATATTCCTCGAGACTTTAGTCACGATTGACAGCGTTAACTGGGGAAACAAATCATCCAAGTGTCTTGACACAAAAGGGAATTTGTGGACTTCTTATTCTTCAGAGCAAACTGATAAAACAATTAAATGTACCTTTAGGTTCAACACAAGGGCAATTAATCGGCCGTCTGTAAGCATGTTGCACTAAGCAAAAAAAGACTAATATGGTATGTGTAATATGATGATAATATAGTAACTATGATTCATTTTGTGGCTACTGTAAATTTACTACAAAATACCATGGTGAAACTATGTTTACTGTAGAAAAACATGGTTATTTTTTCTAAGGTAAGGTTAAGGTTAGGTTTAGTGGTAAGGGTTAATGTAGTGTGTCGGTGTGACTCTAAATAAACACACAGCAGTGATGCTCATATACTGTATGTTAGTGTTTAAATGTGGTGCAAGTAGTATCTGACACTGGGGTGTAAATAGCGTATACCATCGACATCTGCCTTTTTTATATCTGTAAATGAATTTGAACATGATAGATTTGGTATTTCAGCTTTTGATGCAATGCGCCGCTCACGTCCAGTGTAGACAGAGAGTTAGTCTCATTTTAATAAAGTATAATGAACTATACTGTAAAGTACACATACTGTAAAATAAAGTGCAACTCTTACTTTCTCAGTAAAATTACTCTAAACATTTAAAAAAAGACTTTATTGGGGGACTGGGTAGCTCAGCAAGTATTGACGCTGACTACCACACCTGGAGTCATGAGTTCGAATCCAGGGTGTGCTGAATGACTCCAGCCAGGTCTCCTAAGCAACCAAATTGGCCCAGTTGCTAAGGAGGGTAGAGTCACGTTGGGGTAACCTCCTCGTGGTTGCTACAATGTGGTTCTCGCTCTCGGTGGGGCGCGTGGTGAGTTGTGCGTGGATGCCACGGAGAATAGCGTGAAGCCTCCACACGCACTATGTCTCCACGGTAACGTGCTCAACAAGCCACGTGATAAGATGCACGGAGGCAACTGAGAGTCGTCCTCCGCCACCTGGATTGAGGTGAGTCACTACTCCACCACAAGGACTTAGAGCGCATTGGGAATTGGGCATTCCAGATTGGGGAGACAAATGGGAGAAAAAAAAGACTTTATTCACTTCAACAGTAAATGTCTGTTGTGTAAGTTTGAGCTATTTTCTGCCCTTCTGAAACACAAATCCTGTTCATTTCTTTTATCTTCTGTGAATCTGTGTTTTCTTACAGGAGGATGGCGGAGAGAACGAGATTCCTTTGAATATTTCAGGACAGGAGAGAGGACAGGAAAAGAGAGAGCGGATACAACTGAATGACTCGACAACAGTTTGGTCATCTGATGCATCATGAAGTGTCATTAATTAATCGTGTGTTATATAAGTGGAGTGTGTGTAAGAAGGGGACATGATGTGGTATTTATAAATATACTGTAGGTATCGATCAGGAATTCCGGCTGCTGTTCCGGTATAACGTTGCTCTGATGGAGGATCAGTTTCCTCACCTCAAATCCAAACCTCACTTACTATTGTGAAAGTGAAAGCTGACTCGAGATCAGTGCAGCTGAATTTATCTTCAATATGAGCCGGCACTGAGATGACTGATGATCATAAACTCATCAGACTCATGCCTTAAACTTGTGAAAAAGACTTTCTACTCTAGATTTTATCTTAACTTCCAAATATTCTCTTCTGCGCTGTGTTTGTCAGTGGGAACCGTATATGATTATGGCGTTTTGTTCATTTAAAGCGGTTCAACAGTTTAATTTTACTGCTGCTGGAAAGATTTGGTGCTTAATAGAAACAAAAAGCTCATACAGACTTTCTCTAGTCTTGAGTTGATTAATTATCAGAGTACTGGAATCTGATTCTCTGTGTAAAGAAAAGCTATACGTATATATATATATATATATATATATATATATATATATATATATATATATATATATATATATATATTGTCTTATTGTATATTTTTTGTATATAGTTATATTTTTATGCACTTTATTTTTATACTATTTTTTATTATTATCTCTGTCTTGTTGTTGTATTGTTTGTAAGTTTCTGTCAGCAAGACAAATTGCTTGTATGTGTGTAAGCACACTTGGCAATAAATCTCATTCTGATTCTGATTAAAATTGTTTATTTTCTTGTTAAACTTGATACACATTTTTACCTTTAATCATATGGTAAAATCATACTTTTTACATCTAAAAAAACTGCATGTATTATCTTGTTAATTTTTTAGTTTTTACTGTATTTGTTACGGTAATTAACAAATAGGCCATTAGAGGTAATGTGAATAAGGAGACTCTGGGTTGTCTTAGACCTGATGTTGCAATTAATGGAGTTAATATTACAGATAGGAGATGGAATAATTACTTTATTAAGAATTTACTAACAGAATATAGCCCCATATCTTCTAAAACATTTTGGTCATCGAGATTTGAGTGCACTGAGTGGAAATACGCATGGTTGTTGCCTAAAAAATATTGTATAATAAGGCGAGAGAAGTACATTTAAAATATTTCATCTGGTGTATCCTGTTAAAGCACTTTTCCGAAGATTTTGTACTGATTTAGATACCAAATGTGATTTTTGTGGGTTGGAGAAAGAGAATGTTGTCCAGTGCATTTATAGCAGAATATTTCGGGTCGATTTGGAAGGCCTTCTCTGTAAATCTTTAGGTATGAAAGTTAATCTTTCTGAAAAATATGTATTTTTTTTTATTTTGATAGATTACTACCAAATGTGGCCTTTTATTGTCAATCTTTGTCCGATTATGGGGAAATATTTTATGCATAAACAACAATGGGCTAAAGGAAAACCCAACTTTTTATTAAGGTAGAAATGAAACATTATATTGAGTTACTGCTTAGTTTGAAAAATAGTAAAGTAAAACGCACTAGATATCTATGTGAAGATTAAGTTATTTGTATGATGATCTCATACCAGTTTTTATTTATTAATTTTTTCGTTATATATTTGTTCAACAAATTGTTATATTTTGATATGCAAGTGATTATTGTGTTGTTTATTGATTATAATATGACTGTTATTAAAAAAATAAAAGATCAGTGTGTCCAAAGCGCTCAGTTTTCAGATCCGGGTTTCATGTCTGGTCACTCACCATTTTGATTAATCAGATGACTTTTATTTTCATTTGTTCAGAACATCGGATGAAAATGAAGTTCTTCTTTTATTTGCTCACTGTGTGTTTTTTGCTTGATGATGGTAAAACATTGTTACATTCTTCCTATTAATGATAAAACATTCACAAAGTGACACAGCTTCATATAATGACCCCAAATGTGTTCGTCTAAATGAACAAAACGCCATAATCATATACGGTTCCCACCGACAAACACAGCGCAGAAGAGAATATTTGGAAGTTAAGATAAAATCTAGAGTAGAAAGTCTTCTTCACAAGTTTAAGGGATGAGTCTGATGAGTTTATGATCATCAGTCATCTCAGTGCCGGCTCATATTGAAGATAAATTCAGCTGCACTGATCTCGAGTCAGCTTTCACTTTCATAATAGTAAATGAGGTTTGGATTTGAGGTGAGGAAACTGATCCTCCAGCAGAGCAACATTATACCGGAACAGCAGCCGGAATTCCTGATCGATACCTACAGTATATTTATAAATACCACATCATGTCCCCTTCTTACACACACTCCACTTATATAACACACGATTAATTAATGACACTTCATGATGCATCAGATGACCAAACTGTTGTCGAGTCATTCAGTTGTATCCGCTCTCTCTTTTCCTGTCCTCTCTCCTGTCCTGAAATATTCAAAGGAATCTCGTTCTCTCCGCCATCCTCCTGTAAGAAAACACAGATTCACAGAAGATAAAAGAAATGAACAGGATTTGTGTTTCAGAAGGGCAGAAAATAGCTCAAACTTACACAACAGACATTTACTGTTGAAGTGAATAAAGTCTTTTTATAAATGTTTAATTTGACTGAGAAAGAAACAGTTGCACTTTTATTTTTTGATATCAAAAATGAAATTTCAACCAGTAAAATTATAATTCTCGTTTTATTTTCACTTGTAGAATTTCACAATTATCTGTCATTCACTCCTGATTAAAACACAATTAAAGATATCTAATTAATTCACTAGTTGGAATTTCAATTCTCATTTTTGATGTCTGTAATTTGGTTTTCTCTAGTGGAAATGATAATTTCAGATATCTGTAATGTGATTGTGACTAGTAAGAAAACCTTCAAAGAAACAAAATCAGAAAAATCAAATCTAACATGTTGAAATACATTTACAGATATAAAAAACACTTTCACTAGTAATAATTCCATTCCTGACATCAAAAATGAGCATTTGAACTTAAATTGAATTGTTGATATTTATATCCTGCATGTGATTAAAAACAGAAATGGCTTGAAATAGTTACTGGACATTTGTGACTTCAAATCAAATGTATAAAACAGAGTTTTGACTGTAAAATCTGATTATCAGTGCATCAATTACAAACACGGATGAATCAGCGGTGAGCTCAAGGGTGAATAACTTTATTATTGCTAAAACTGTATACGAATCAGCAGTGTTTTATTTCTTAGTGCATCACGCTCACTGACAGCAATTAATTGGCTTGTGTTCAATCTAAAGATTAATTTGATCGAATTATTAAATTTACTACAGTTTGCTCTGAAGAATAAGAAGTCCACAAATTCCCTTTTTCACTGCGACAGTCTCCACACACTTGGATGATTTGTTTCCCCAGTTAACGCTGTCAATCGTGACTAAAGTCTCGAGGAATATGTGTGTTAAACAGTCTAAAACAAAAGACTATTGATAGAGTTTGACTTTGATTTTACACGTGATCTCACAGGGATCTTATCAAACAATCTAACATGCAACAACTGTAAAACACAGAAAATAATCTCTGAAACGCTTCAGATGAAATCAAACTGATCTGAATCTGTTGTAAATTCAGAGTTTTCTGCAGGAAGAGAGACAGAAAGATTTAATGCACATACTGTAGTATCTTACCTGAACATTGTGCTGCATCTCGATGCCTGTTGAATAAAAACTCAATTAAACACAGATTTTCTTTGTCAGTTAGTTTTGAGTATGAAAATAAACATTTTCACATATTTAAAGACTCTTTTTACTCATTTAATCTCATATTTTCCTCTTTTATATCAGCTGTATGTAATACTTGCCATTTTGTCCTCGTCTTGAGATCTTACAGCGATAATAAATCACACCAGCAGTTACAACGACAACCAGAACAACACCAACACATATTCCTGCTATATCACCAGAAGACAGACCTGGATCTGGAGTTTTTAAGTCTGATGCTGTAATGATGAAGAGAGACAGTCATTAGTGTCACTGAATGTGATCTGATCTATGAATCATCAGCTCTTTATAACAACTGAAGATCTGCTACTGCAATGTATCTCTATTGACAATAGAAACTGTTCAATAAATGAATATATTGAATCAATAAAAAGTACAAAGTGCTCTGATGAAAGAATTACTGAGTTGATTTAAAAAGACGTCGTGGGAAAATGCATTAAATGATGAAATCGTCCTCACCGCTGACATTAACACTGAAGCTCTTTACGCTGCAGCTGCTGCTGATACTGCTGCTGATCTCTAGTTGATAAAGTCCAGAGTCTGTAGTTGTGGTGTTTGTGATAGTGAGATCTCCAGTCTGATGGTCAATCTTCAGTCTGTCTCTGAATCTCTCAGCACCTTCATCACACGTCACATCTGTACAGCTCTTACTGGGATCTTCATTCATTTCAGCTATACGAGTGTCATTGAAATACCACGTCATCACAACATCTCCCTGTTTTACAGTATCATTAGTGTGTAGAGTGACAGAATCTCCTTCAATCATCGACTTTATCTTCATTTCAGCACCAGACACACCTGAAACACACATGAACAGTTTCTTCTTTTGGGCGAAAAACCCCCACCATAGTAGAGGACAGAACTGAGGAAATGAAAACTATTCTGCAAATAAATTACTGAACAAGGAATATTCCTTTAATATAAGGCCACACATATTCAACAGCTGGTCTGATTTGATTGTAAGTATTTAAGTACGTCACATCATGCCAAGATTAAAGGAGAAGTCTGAGCCCCTGAGAAGGAAGGTTGTTGAAGCTCGACTCTGGAAAGGTATTTAAAGTCTTTTCCAAGCTAAATAAAATTCACCATTCGACTGCATGTAAAATATTCTACAAATTGAGACGGTTTCAATCACAATCTGTCCAGGCACCACCAAATTCACCCCAAGATGTGTGAAAATATCTTGTTAACTCCAGTAAGTGCTTAAAAAAGTGCAAGAAGGCAGAAGAAAGTACTGTAGTTCGACACACGAGGGCGTTTTAGGGATGAAACTCAGAAAATGTCTTGAGATAAAACCCTGAACGATGTCTAAAGGTGTGGTAACTGTGGTATAAGAGGAATAATTGACTCCGGTTCCTTAAATTACTGAAAAATAAAGCACCTCGTGTATGCATAATGTATGACAGTCCGTCGTCAATTATTCCATAATTATAAACATCTGCATTTTAACATTACTAACTACTTTAAAAATATTTTTGTGTGATTATAATACAACAGAGTCAAATGAATAAAGATTGCACATGATCTTTCTTAAATTCCTGACTGAAAAACAACATTTGTCCATTCTGTGCTTATAAAATGATTGTTCATATTATTTTTCATCACACCCTCTGCACTTTGAACTAAAAACCCCAATGAAGAAGAAATAAAAGAGTCAATAATAATGAGAAACTGTGTTACTGGATTTGAACCGCTTCAATCGAATATTCACCAGAACTAAAACTGTTTTAAAAATGTAAAGACACTTTAGTTTTAAACATCTGCTGTTCTGTTTTGTAATGGATATTGTGATAATCATGTGTTTTTAAAAGAGATTATATTTATATGTGAATTAATATACAGGTAAAGTGAAGATTATTTAATCATATTTGTTTTTAAACATTCATTGAATGACTCACCAGGTTGGACGGTGACAGTGAATGTCTTCTCATTAATGGTGTTGTTGATGAAGGTCAGTAGATTATAATCTCCAGAGTCTGTAATACTGATGTTCTTGATGGTGAGAGATCCAGTCTGATTGTTCAGCTTCAGTCTGTCTCTGAATCTCTCCTGACCAGTCTCACACTTCACAGCTGTACAGAACTTACTGAGATCTCCATTGATTTGAGCTATGCGGATGCCATTAAAATACCATTTAATAAAATCTGATTTGTCATTTTGTATTCCAGTAACAGCAGTGTGTAAAGTAGGAGAATCTCCCTCCATCACTGACACTGACGTCTTCATTTCATCAACACCAAACACACCTGGAGACACAAATGAACAGTCACTCTTCAAGATGCACAACAGGAAAACACTGTGAAAATGATTCTTTTACAGGTCATATTGTCAAGATGACACAAACACAACAAGAACATTCACTCATGACACAAACTAACATCTTTCTCAAGTATGTCTTGTACACATCCATGCACACAATACAATCCACATCACATTCATACTGTATATCCCCTCCTCATGCATACAATCTGTACAAACTACTGCATTTTTAGGTGATTTTCTTCAGTGTATCCTGATAAAAATATTTCACCAGGTAAACTAAAACAATGTGCATCATATGTGTAACAACTACATGAACTGGTTTTACATAACTACATAACTGTGGTTTACAGCAGAGCTCAGGCAGCTTCGTCAGGCCAAAGAGGATGCTTACAGGAGTGGGGATAAAGTCTTGTACAATCAGGCCAGGAACACACTGAACAGGGAAATCAGAGTGGCAAAATGAAGATACTCTGAGAAGCTGAAAAACAAGTTTTCAGCTAACGACCCTGCATCAGTGTGGAGTGGCATGAAACAAATCAAAAATTACAGGACTCCTACCCCCAACCCTGTAGGGAACCAACAACTTCTACTGCAGATTTGAAATGCCCAATCTCACACCCCACACCCACTCTGACCTTCACTTCACACAAACACCTCCTGCAACCCCCTCCTCCCCCTCCTGCTACTCAACCTGTACTTAAGATCTGTGAAGATGATGTGAGCCGTGTATTTCTGAAACAAAAGACGAGGAAGGCTTCAGGCCCAGATGGCGTCTCACCAGCGTGTCTTCGATCCTGTGCTAACCAGCTGGCCCCCATCTTCACACAGATCTTCAATACATCACTGGAGCAGTGTGAAGTCCCATGCTGCTTCAAATGCTCAATCATTATTCCTGTCCCAAAGAAACCAAAAATCACAGGACTTAATGACTACAGACCTGTCGCCCTGACGTCTGTGGTCATGAAATCATTTGAGAGACTGGTGTTAGCCCACCTGAAGAACATCACTGGACCGTTTCTAGATCCCCTTCAATTTGCTTATCGAGCAAACAGGTCTGTGGATGATGCAGTCAACATAGGATTGCATCATATCCTGCAACATCTGGACAGACCAGGGACATATGCAAGGATCCTTTTTGTGGACTTCAGTTCAGCTTTCAGCACCATCATCCCAGCTATACTCCAGAATAAATTACACCAACTCTCTGTTCCCATGTCTATCTGTCAGTGGATTACCAGCTTTCTGATGGACAGGCAGCAGCTTGTGAGACAGGGGAAACTCACTTCTAGCCCCCCAGGGATGTGTGCTCTCCCCACTACTCTTCTCCCTCTACACCAATGACTGCATCGCCAAGGACCCCTCTGTCAAGCTCCTGAAGTTTGCAGATGACACCACTGTCATCGGCCTCATCCGAGATGACGATGAGTCTGCATAGAGAAGGGAGGTTGAATGGCTGGCTGTCTAGTGCAGTCAAAACAACCTTGAGCTGAACATGCTCAAAACAGTGGAAATCATTGTGGACTTTAGGAGGAACACCCCAACGCTGACCCCCTCACCATTCTAAACAGCACTGTGGCAGCAGTGGAGTCATTCAGGTTCCTGGGCACAACCATCTCACAGGACCTGAAGTGGGAGACCCACATTGACTCCACTGTGTAAAAGGTCCAGCAGAGGATGTACTTCCTTTGCCAGCTGAGGAAATTCAACCTGCCACAGGCGCTGCTGATACAGTTCTACTCAGCAGTCACTGAGTCTGTCCTCTGCACTTCAATAACTGTCTGGTTTGGTTCAGCTACTAAATCAGACATCAGAAGACCACAAAGGACAATTCGGACTGCTGAGAGGATTATTGGTTGCCCCCTGCCCCCCTTCAAGAACTATACACTTCCAGATTGAGGAAAAAGGCTGGAAAAATCACTCTGGACCCCACTCACCCTGCCCACTACCTTTTTGAACTGTTGCCTTCTGGCCGACGCTACAGAGCTCTGAGCACCAGAACCGTCAGGCACAGGAACAGTTTTTTCCCTCAGGCTATCCATCTCATGAACAGTTAAATTGCCCCATTGAGCAATAACTATGTGCAATACACAGTTTAGTCTTTCTTATATTTATCCAACACATCCAACCTCTTCTGCCATTTCATTCCTCTGAAAAAAAAATAATAAAATAAAATAAAACAAAATAAACATTTGCACTGTACATAACAGATTTGTATTTGCACTGTACATAACAGATTATATTAGATTTGCACTACCCATGTGTATGTATGTATGTATGTGTGTGTCTGTACATATGTGTATAATTCGTTTTTATTTTTTATTATTATCTATATCTTGTTGCTGTTTTTGTATTGTTGTACACTGGAAGCTCCTGTCACCAAATTCCTTGCATGTGTAAGCATACTTGGCAATAAAGCTCATTCTGATTCTGATTTAAGTAAAAAAAATTACTAAATCAACCTGAAAAATTGTGTTACACTGACGAAAACTATTTTAAGGGTTAGATCAAGTAGAAAAAGATCCTTGAGGTAAGTACAGCAGGTAACTACTGTTATTCTGTGTATAAAACATCTGTGGGCCAGTTAAATATGCTGTCTGCTGAAAACCATTACCCTAATTACTGTGTAATGAGTTGTAAGTTCATTTTAACATGTTTTATCATAAAGGCTATTTTCCCCCCTTTTTTTAATGATTTATATTATTATTTTTATCTATTTTTCAGACGGTCCCTTATCCACCCTATGCAACATTTCCAACTTATATCTTTGTTAAATTAACAATCTTGAACGATTTCAGCGTGACGACATCTGACCATCTTAAATACGGGACAAATCGCGTCATTTTCATCTTTAAATACAGAACAATCATTTTACGGGACGGGCGGCAACCCTAAATCTCCGCACATTCATATAGGCCAACACGGACCCCACAGACGAACACATTTGGGGTCATTATATGAAGCTGTGTCACTTTGTGAATGTTTTATCATTAATAGGAAGAATGTAACAATGTCTTACCATCATCGAGTAAAAAACACACAGTGAGCAAATAAAAGAGGACCTTCATTTTCATCCGATGTTCTGGAAAAAAATGTCCACATGTCGTCTGCGGCTTCGAGCTGTTTAGAAAATAATTTGTTCTATGTAAGAAATGTAACAAGACGAATATATACGACAGTAACTTTCCCACTTTAAACAACAATTAAAGTTCATAATAAATAACTAAAACTGACAATAGGCCCAAACCTCAGTTGATATACGTGATTTTCACATGATGAAAGTGAAAGCGCACCGGTCACTAGATGTCGCTCTCTATTTCTTTTCGTTAGTTCTCTTCTTTGTGCGTCCTCACACGTCACTTCCTGTTCCTGTTGCTGCTGGCGCCTAGCTCGAGTCTGTAGTTGTCGAAATCTATCTTAGAAAAGGGGATGTGGTTAAATCATTAGCAGAAGGGGTTTGAATGTGATGGACTATGAATGGAATGATAAAACTAAAATGGTTACAACAATTATTACTAAATAATGATGGATTCTGGTTTAATATTCCTTCTAAAGTTTTTAATAAATGTGGTGGGATTGACTTTTTACTTAGATGTGACTTCTGTACTGCTAAATTACCCATTAAGCTTTCTAATTTTCATCAGCAGGTCCTCCTTCATTGGAAATTGGTTTATAAGCACAATTTCACACCGCATTGTACTCCGATATATTGTAATAACAGATATATCTTGATTAAAAAGAAATCTATATGTTACTGCGACTGGGTAGAGAGAGGTATCTGGTCCATTGTACATTTGATGGATTCTAGAGGTAATCTTCTCAAGTACAATGATTTGAGTGACAAATATAATGTAAGTGTAGTGAAAAACAATATTCAGTGGTTATCAAGGCAATTCCACTAGCATTGGTGAAAATGGTAACAGGTATGTTTCTTTGTAATTATCCAAGTTCTTTTTGGGAATCATTTCAAAAATGGATATCGTGAAAAAAGGATGTTTATTCACCCAAGTTGATATACAATGATATTAAATTTGGTTTTTTTAATGGAGGACAAAAAAGGGAAACTATGTATAACAGGTTGCTTATTATGGCTAAACAATTTATCCATAAATGTAGATTTATTAATGTCAGACCTCTGTTTCTAGTCTTCTTGAATGAATTAAAATATTATATAATTATATATGTGTATTGTATTTCGATTATATTCTATTGTTAATTGATTATGTTAGCCAGATCTTGATTTGTTCTCAATAAAGTTGCATTTAAAAAAAAAAAGTATTTTAATGTCAATAAAAGTTATTATAAATGGTTTATCTATGGTGTACAGTGAAAAAAGTATGTGGGTTATTTTCTGAAATATCGGCAAAACAAGTTTAAACTTGATTCAATGAGCCTGTATGATCATGTGGGACGTGTAACAGGTTAATGAAGACACATCCTCACATGTTTAACACACTTCTAAAGCCTAAGAAATGTCATATATAAAAATAAACACTACCACTAGACATGCAATATGTGTCTTTACTGCTTAAATTATTAACCCACATACAATAAATAATAATAATAATCTTCAATATGATCATATTCCATGTCAAAACTTAATAACAGCTGTTTTCCATTGAACAATATTATTTACTGCAGTCAATATAAATGCAAAGACATCATTTTCACAGTATGACATTATTTTTATTCACTTATTCTTTCACAAACAGTAGTCCATGTGCTGCGGTGATGGAGACGGGATCTGTTCCTCCTGTTACATCTTGATCATATTAGATCATCGTTAGATCATATTTGACCTCATATCTGTCACAGCGACAGCACTTTTTGGAGAACTTTCCCATGTCATCATAGAGAAGAAACATACAGTAACTAAAATGACAGAGAAGATTTCTTAGTTTGAGATATTTTCTGTTCTATTACAGTCATGTACTGAGATCAGTATTTGAATAAAGATGATCTGTGATGTGCACTTGACTCTGACTGACAGTATAAGACACATTCAGTAGTTGAACTGATCATTGGAGAGACATGTCTCATCAGAAACAGAATTATACAGCTGTAAACAGGTACATTAATGCATATAAAATCAAATTGTCGTTTGTTTTGTTGATTCAGTGAGTTTTGCTCATAGACGGTAAGACAATTATTTACATTTATAAACGATGAAGGATGAAAGTGACGCAGTTTGGTTTGATCACTTTCAATTCAAATCCAAAGTTTTCCTCATATGTGAACATCAATGTGAGCTGAAATGGGATTATTAGTACATGTTTTTTGCTATTTTAAGGACCGGATGTGTGTCAAACACGTCTTTATCTCATGATCAGATAACGATGAAATGTTTGTTTAGAAATGTAATCAAACTCTGGCCTACATTTTACAATTATGTAGAATCTACAAACAGAATAATCTGTGATTCAGATGTTTTTATTTTATAGCTTCACTCCTGTTTTAGAGATTTCTCAAACCGGAAGTGACTTATTATTTAATTATTTTCAAATGTTATTATTTATCGGCGGTTTTATTATTTATCGGCGGTTTTATTGTTTTTCGGCGGTTTTATTGTTTACAGGAAAAAGGAGAGGATGCAACAGAATGATTGACTCAATGAATACTGTAGTTCATATAAAATTTATAGTCAAATACAAAAACAAAAATTATAAATATAGCCTTTTTTTTTTTTACAATCTAGTGTTTCTTCTGGATCTATTAAAATCTGATTTGCACTTTAAAATGATTTTTGTTTAATCACTAGTATGATTTATTCATGTGGATCATGCAGGGACTTCTGGGAACACCAGATTTTTTTTTTTTTTTTTTACAGTAATTTTAACAAGTTTACTGTTAACATCTGTATATAACAGATGTGTATTTGTACATGCTTGTGTATGTATAATATATTTATTTATTTATTTATTTGTCTTATTGTGTATTTCTATATATACTTATATTTTCTATTCACTTTATTTTTATACTATTTTTTATTATTATCTCTGTCTTGTATTGTTTGTAAGTTTCTGTCAGCAAGACAAATTGCTTGTATGTGTGTAAGCACACTTTGCAATAAATCTCATTCTGATTCTGATTAAAATTGTTTATTTTCTTGTTAAATTTGATATACATTTTTACCTTTAATCATATGGTAAAATCATACTTTTTACATCTAAAAAAATTGCATGTATTATCTTGTTAATTTTTTAGTTTTTACTGTATTTGTTACGGTAATTCTCCTGAACAGTTCAACCCAGCTAACATAGTCACATTGTGACGACATAACCAGATCGGACCATGTTGGTTGCAGTGACAAACCTAATTACATTACGCAGATGTAAGTTTATATTATTGTATGTTGTTGAACGCGATGAGTATATTTTAGTCACTGCAATGCTGCCAGTATGTTTAACTTTAAACTTGGTCAATATATTCACAGACTGTGTTTTAAATACCGCATGAACAGGGTTGTTGATCTTACATGGAAGAAGGTTGGAATAGTTTGAGGGCGAGTAAATGACACAATTGTCTTTTTTTTGGGTGTACTTTTCGGTTTTATACAACAGTTCTGGTCCTCGAATCTGATTGGACGAGATGTTTCATGAGTGCTGATGTCTCAGAACATCAGCACTCGAACACTTCACTGTTTGTATCACTCCGCTTGTGTTCATGCCGTTCTAAACTAAAGTATAAGAGCAGCACAGATGTCTTTTAATTTATCCCTGTGACATGAAGTCATCGGATTACTACTACTACATCACAGCTGGGAAACACAGTTAAACTCACAGCTTCAGCATTAAGACATATCACAACAGAGAGACACAACTGACTGAGTGATTACACACAAACTTACCTGATACTATCAGATACTGGATATATAAACATTTAACATGATGGAGGAGAGTACACACCGGATATCATGAAATACTCCGGAGACCCACCACTCGGACGATTATTTGTAGTGTGTTATTTGTGTGACAGTCTTTAGTTTTTCCTCTTTTTTATGTACTTTTTGCTTTTATAGAACAGTTAAAAAAACATCACTCTTGCAATCGTGCTGTATGGCCCTGAATCAGCATGGCTGTGTTTACCTGCAGCACTCCGTCGCATCACAGCTGTGCTGATATAGGACCATAAAGCACTCTTGCTCGTGTGATATTGCTTTTATAAGACCTTCATCACGGAAAGGAACGATAGGACGCAATTGCAGGATGGGTTTCAATTGATTGTTAGTAAAGATTTACTCCATCCAGCATTCTTTTGCTCTATATATGTCTTGAAGTATTGTTTTATTGAGTGAGAAATCACTTTAAATATGATTAATTGCCCGAGCTTTTCTAATGATTCTTAGCAGATTCAGACCGTTTAATCCGTTTGATCTGTTCTTCAAAAACAGTTTACACAAAAGAGTGATTCATTCCCAAATCAGGAATCTTTAATTCTGATTCTATACAACCAACACAAAAACGGGACGCACAACATGATTGCTGAAATATTGTCAGGGTAAATATTTCTCATCTGCTTTGTCAGACAAGGATTTACCAGATAAGTTTTACTGGGTCAAAGCAGAAATGTAATTGGGCTTGTGAAATACTAATACAATAATAATCATCAGATCATATTTATTATTAAATATAGACTATCTATTAAAGATGATGACATACAGTATGTTGAATACAGGACACTGATTTGTAAATGTGCATACTACAGCATTAAATAAGTAGTGATTAATAACAATCAACAAAACGTTTAATATGTGATTAATTTCACATTGCTTTTATTAGTTCCATTGTAATTATATTAACATTAAATGTGAAAGCAGCTCAACAAAAAAACACAAATGTTGTGTAGTAACACCAATATAACTGCTGAAGAAAGTCTAAACTTTGTTCAGTGTATTGGACGTTTGTATTGAGGAGGTTTGAAAGACTTTGAATTAAATGTAATTAGTCTTTACTGACATCTAGAGGAAACACAACAGTTTTGTGTGCCATGTGGTGAGATATATATATATATATATATATATATATATTCAATGGCACAAGAACAAGAGGTATTACACACAGTCACATCATTTATAACATAAAAGTTGGCAGAAAAAAAAGTACATAAAATTCAGTGCTTTTAATACATTACATGTTTCCATAGTGTGAAAGTATGCATCCTAAAAGTTGCACACTATGCAGAGAGTGCCATCTTGTGTTCAAAGCAGGAATGATCCTCTTTCTTAGTCCAATAGGTTGTTATAAATTCTCATCTGAGCACAGGACAGCAACCAAAGACCAAAAATAAACATTTGTAAATTAGTAAGATCTTAACATTTGAATTTGACTTTGGGAAAATGAATAGAAAACTTTGTAAATTACAGCTGATTAACTGCGTCTTACAAGCAAATAATGTCACGTTCATTTTAGAGATACATTTGTAATATGTGTATATCAGATTTTATTTATTATTTTCTACAAAACTTGTTTTTTAATACGTTTTCAGTCACCAAATGCTCAGACAACAGATACAAGAAAAAAAAAACTGTGCAATAAAAATATAAATGCAATTTATTTGACAACTAAAATACATATTTTGATATGATCATTTTAGAGATAAATTTGTAATATGTGTATATCAGATTTGTTTTCAGTTTTGGTAAGGAGTGAGTTGTTCCAGCTCTCAGTGAAAGGTCAAAGGATGAACCCTAAAATGTTCAAGGTTTAGTGCATTGATGTAAAGATGACATTATATTACAGAATGTGAGAGTAATATCACTGTACAGAGATAATCACTCAACTCAATGATCTACAAATGATTCAATGCTGGATAAATTCATTATTTTTCATAACTCACAAAACATTTCCCTGACAAACGAACTTACAGATGCCGGCCGTTATGAGTAAATGAGATGAAAATAGAGACATTTCAAGAACCTGAAAACTGAAAAATCTTATTAGAAGACATTGTAATATACTGTAATATTTACAGCACAATATTTGTGTTTTACTGAATATAAAACCTGATTATTTACTGATAATTTCCAACACGCAAAGTTTAAATAAAATCTCCCACATGTTGTAAATTAATTCATAATGTCATACAGAGTTACACTGTTGTGAGACTGAGGAGTCTAACAGTATTTTAGCATCGTAAATAAAATGACTTGTTTTAAACACTTAATACATATAAAATAATAAAAACCACATAAATATAAAGTGAGGACAAACATACTTTTCCCTTTCACATTAACTTAAAAAGAAGGCTGAAAGTTAATGAGATATTGCCCTCTTTCAACTGTTTTACTTCAATGAAAGATCAAAAGAATGAACAATGCAGATTTATTTTTTTTATTTTTTTGGCATATATTTTTGTGCACCGCTGTAAGTGCCCAAGTCAAACATTTCATTTTTGCACTCTCAACAAATAAAGTAAAAAAAAAACTTGATATTTGGTATAAAACGTAATAAAAAGTTTTTAAAATCTAACATTTCCATTTGTCATGAGGCTGATGCACTGTACAAAGCACATTACATTATAATACAACTAAAGCCACACTGAGTACAATATACTTCACACAGTGTCAAAGACAGAATGGTGATATTGTACTTCATTAATACATCCTTGATAACAGCTGCAATGTTTTTGGGAAATACAGCACACATCTGATCACTGATGACGTGTAACATGTAACATGTTCCAATAATAAAACCATGATAATGTCATATCAAAACAAAACAAAGACAAACAGAAAAATGATTTTTGTTTAGAAAAAGTTACTTTGAATTTATCTGATTAACAACTGTAATGCACTCAACGGGGTTCTCAACAAATACTTGACATTTGTTCATCAGATGATATAGAAATTAATGCTCCAATAGATCAGATATTCTCAAACTGCACAACTCGACTTTAGAAAATTACTCTAAAAATATAAAAAAATATAATTTTATCTCTCATGATAGTTCTTAAGAGCTTGTTTTTTTATTTCTCATTAAGTTTGATATAACTTTGCTTGTTTAAGACTATTTCAAAGTTCATATACATTACTGCTTCAGGATTGTGGAGTGCTGATATCTCATGTGCTCACATTATATAAAAGCTTTAAAACTGGCCTCTTGACTCTGAAACACTAGATTCAGTTTTCAAAAAAGTACTCAAACTCATTTATCTTTTATGTGCTTGAATTTGACTACAGGTTTGTTTACTAACGATGCATATCATTAATATAATAACATGCTTAGATGAGGGTTTTGGATTGTATATTTATCTTAACTACAGGCACATTAATAGTTCTCAAAATGTGGCACGTGTGTGTTGCTTACAGTCCTTAAGAGAAATAAAAAATTAAAAGGAACATTTACTTGTTCTTATTTGATCAAATGTTGAAACTCTCCTGAAATGTTTGAGAACCGCTTCAGATGATCTGATGAAAGACACATCCATCACTGTTCAGAAAGCTTTTCTTTACACAGAGAATCAGATTCCAGTACTCTGATAATTAATCAACTCAAGACTAGAGAAAGTCTGTATGAGCTTTTTGTTTCTATTAAGCACCAAATCTTTCCAGCAGCAGTAAAATTAAACTGTTGAACCGCTTTAAATGAACAAAACGCCATAATCATATACGGTTCCCACCGACAAACACAGCGCAGAAGAGAATATTTGGAAGTTAAGATAAAATCTAGAGTAGAAAGTCTTCTTCACAAGTTTAAGGCATGAGTCTGATGAGTTTATGATCATCAGTCATCTCAGTGTATCCTCTCTCCATTTTCCTGAAATATTCATCAAAGGAATCTTGTTCTCTCCACCATCCTCCTGTAAGAAAACACAGATTCACAGAAGATAAAAGAAATGAACAGGATTTGTGTTTCAGAAGGGCAGAAAATAGCTCAAACTTACACAACAGACATTTACTGTTGAAGTGAATAAAGTCTTTTTTTTCTCCCATTTGTCTCCCCAATCTGGAATGCCCAATTCCCAATGCGCTCTAAGTCCTCGTGGTGGAGTAGTGACTCACCTCAATCCGGGTGGCGGAGGACGACTCTCAGTTGCCTCCACGCATCTTATCACGTGGCTTGTTGAGCACGTTACCGTGGAGACATAGTGCGTGTGGAGGCTTCACGCTATTCTCCGTGGCATCCACGCACAACTCACCACGCGCCCCACCGAGAGCGAGAACCACATTGTAGCAACCACGAGGAGGTTACCCCAACGTGACTCTGCCTTCCTTAGCAACTGGGCCAATTTGGTTGCTTAGGAGACCTGGCTGGAGTCATTCAGCAGGTGTGGTAGTCAGCGTCAATACTCGCTGAGCTACCCAGTCCCCCAATAAAGTCTTTTTTTAAATGTTTAGAGTAATTTTACTGAGAAAGTAAGAGTTGCACTTTATTTTACAGTATGTGTACTTTACAGTATAGTTCATTATACTTTATTAAAATGAGACTAACTCTCTGTCTACACTGGACGTGAGCGGCGCATTGCATCAAAAGCTGAAATACCAAATCTATCATGTTCAAATACATTTACAGATATAAAAAAGGCAGATGTCGATGGTATACGCTATTTACACCCCAGTGTCAGATACTACTTGCACCACATTTAAACACTAACATACAGTATATGAGCATCACTGCTGTGTGTTTATTGTGTTTATTTAGAGTCACACAGACACACTACATTAACCCTTACCACTAAACCTAACCTTAACCTTACCTTAGAAAAAATAACCATGTTTTTCTACAGTAAACATAGTTTCACCATGGTATTTTGTAGTAAATTTACAGTAGCCACAAAATGAATCATAGTTACTATATTATCATCATATTACACATACCATATTAGTCTTTTTTTGCTTAGTGCAACATGCTTACAGACGGCCGATTAATTGCCCTTGTGTTGAACCTAAAGGTACATTTAATTGTTTTATCAGTTTGCTCTGAAGAATAAGAAGTCCACAAATTCCCTTTTGTGTCAAGACACTTGGATGATTTGTTTCCCCAGTTAATGCTGTCAATCGTGACTAAAGTCTCGAGGAATATGTGTGTTAAACAGTCTAAAACAAAAGACTATTGATAGAGTTTGACTTTGATTTTACACGTGATCTCACAGGGATCTTATCAAACAATCTAACATGCAACAACTGTAAAACACAGAAAATAATCTCTGAAATCAAACTGATCTGAATCTGTTGTAAATTCAGAGTTTTCTGCAGGAAGAGAGACAGAAAGATTTAATGCACATACTGTAGTATCTTACCTGAACATTGTGCTGCATCTCGATGCCTGTTGAATAAAAACTCAATTAAACACAGATTTTCTTTGTCAGTTAGTTTTGATTATGAAAATAAACATTTTCACATATTTAAAGACTCTTTTTACTCATTTAATCTCATATTTTCCTCTTTTATATCAGCTGTATGTAATACTTGCCATTTTGTCCTCATCTTGAGATCTTACAGCGATAATAAATCACACCAGCAGTTACAGCGACAACCAGAACAACACCAACACATATTCCTGCTATATCACCAGAAGACAGACCTGGATCTGAAGTTTGTTTATCTGATACTGTAATGATGAAGAGAGACAGTCATTAGTGTCACTGAATGTGATCTGATCTATGAATCATCAGCTCTTTATAACAACTGAAGATCTGCTACTGCAATGTATCTCTATTGACAATAGAAACTGTTCAATAAATGAATGTGTTGAATCAATAAAAAGTACAAAGTGCTCTGATGAAAGAATTACTGAGTTGATTTAAAAAGACGTCGTGGGAAAATGCATTAAATGATGAAATCGTCCTCACCGCTGACATTAACACTGAAGCTCTTTACGCTGCAGCTGCTGCTGATACTGCTGCTGATCTCTAGTTGATAAAGTCCAGAGTCTGTAGTTGTGGTGTTTGTGATAGTGAGATCTCCAGTCTGATGGTCAATCTTCAGTCTGTCTCTGAATCTCTCAGCACCTTCATCACACGTCACATCTGTACAGCTCTTACTGGGATCTTCATTCATTTCAGCTATACGAGTGTCATTGAAATACCACGTCATCACAACATCTCCCTGTTTTACAGTATCATCAGTGTGTAGAGTGACAGAAGCTCCTTCAATCATCGACTTTATCTTCATTTCAGCACCAGACACACCTGAAACACACATGAACAGTTTCTTCTTTTGGGTGAAAAATCCCCACCATAGTAGAGGACAGAACTGAGGAAATGAAAACAATTGTGCACCTAAACTACTGAATCTTACCCACACATGTACAGTGGTGTTACAAAAAGCAACAACACCCCATGAAATCACCAAGATTTTTTTTTCAACATTTTAGGACAGAGAGAAATGACTCTGAATGTACATTCTGTAATGATTTATAGAGCATAAATAAACATTAATGCCCATTTCTTGAGTAGAAAAAGTTGTTACAAGCCTACTTTTATCACATCCATATAAAACCAGTGTCTTAAATCAGAATAAGGAGCACCCAATTAGAAGAATCAAGTGCAAATTAGTAGAAATTAATTTCGACTCGTCCCTCTTTAAAAAAAAAAAAAAAAAAAAAAAAACTAAAATCGAGGTTAGTGAGGCACTTACAATATAAGTGAATTTGTGGAGAGTTTAAATGCAGAAATGTGAAGCTTATAATTTTATAAAAGCACTTACATTAATTCTTCTATTAAAACTCTCCACAAATTAATTATTTGAGCTGTAAAGACAGATACTGAACCAATCAGCTGTGAGTAAAATTACATCCGTGTCTCTTAAAGCACACTTACAAATAAAATCTTAGAAATCCACAAAATTGACTCATGATAAATTATTTGAGAATCTAAATGTAGATTTTCAGCAGACTGTATTTTATTTAAACTTTAATTGCTTTTCATTTACCCTCTTTAGCCATAGCCACAAATATCTTGAAAATATAAACATAATATATTAGGCTATCTATAAAACAGCCAGTAAGATGGATTAATATGATACCTGCAAAAAATGATAGTTTTTTAAAATATTAAAAGCTCAAGATTGCTATGGAAAGGGGTGAATGCCACCCAAACCCCTTCTTTCATGGACTCGAGATGAACAAACAGTGTTTTACTTGAAGTTATAATATAAGCAATACACAAAATATGTCTTTTATAAAAAAGACAAATACATCTTATTATTGCATACCAATTTTTTGCATACAGTATTCTAAGTGCTCACTTTATAATTAATCAATAGTAGCCTTTTTTATGCTTTTTATTTTTGCATTTTTTTTTTTACTAAAAGACAAATGTACAAATTGTACATCAAGAAAGAGAATAAAAAAAATAAAAAAAACAATGTTATTTTGAATATCCGTATCAAATAACCATTCACAACATACTGTATAAATAACATGCAATTCATTCACTTACATGTTATATTTTATTTCAAATAAACTGGAAAGTTAAGGCATCACCTTTTTTTAAATATTAAATGAGATAGGACATCATACCTCGTATTTTAACTAATTTTGTTCAAAAATCAAGAATCTGAAGGAAACAATCTAAAATTAATGTATAATATTTTTAAGCAAATCCCATTTATGTTCACATTCCAGAGTTTTATTATTAAATGTTATTTGGTATATTTCTAAAATCATTTCTCTCCATTTTTGAAATTGTGGGGGTTCTGGTTTAAGCCAAATTTTTGTAATTGTCATGGAGAAACTCACAGCGGCAGGGATATTGACTCAATCACGGGGTTTATTAAACAGGTGAATGAAGCAGTGATGAAAGCAATAGCTGAGTCAATCCAGATACAGTGGTGATGCAGACAGCAGGTGAGTAATATCCAGACGGGAATAATGCGATGTACAGATGAATAGTTAACTCACAACAGTCTTTTGATATTTGCAGGTAACTTAAACGACATAGGAGAGTCCAAACACTGGAGGATAAACCAACATGAAACACAGACGAGGAGAACAATAACAAGGAAAGTATATTAACAGGCAAGCTAGACAAAACTAGGAAGTCTGTAGTCTCCGAGAAAACACTGACGAGAACAGACAGAGAGTGTGTGTGTGAAAGCTGGGTATAAATGCAGTCCTTAGTCACTAATGATGTACAGGTGCGTGTGATCGGAAATCCGGGGAGAGTGAGCGCTGTGTCGGCAGTGAGGGAGAGAGAGCGGAGTATGGAGTGAGAGAGGGAGTCCGGTGGATCCGTGACAGAACCCGCCCCACCCCCACCCCCCAAAGGGCGACTCCTGGCGCCCAAAGATGGATGAGGAGGGCAGGAGGAAATGGATGACAGGGAAGGATCCAGGAAGACGATCCGGTGGCCAGGGAGGTGACCACAGGGCAGGGACTGGGTCAAGATGCTTGGGAGGCGGCCACAGGGCAGGGACAGGCTCAGGAGGCCTGGGTGGAGTCAGCGGAGAAGGAAGGGCCATCATGCTAGATGGAGCCAGCGGAGGAGGAAGGGCCATCATGCTGGATGGAGCCAGCGGAGGAGGAAGGGCCATCATGCTGGATGGAGCCTGCGGAGCAACAGTAGTAGTTTCTGGGGTTGAGGGTGGAGCCGAGAGAGGCTTTACAAAGGCAGGCGGAGCAACAGGAGTAGGGATTGGAGATTTAGGAGGTGGAGTTTGTGGTGAAGCGGGCTGAGCTGTAGGAGACTCTGAGGGCAGAGCCGTGGAGGGCTCAACGGGGGCAAGTGGAGCCAGGAGAGGGTGGAGCTGTGGGAGGCTCGGATCAAGGAACCATGGATGAGAGCACAGGCATTGGCCGGGGAGCTGCCTCTATGGATGTAAGTGCTAGCATCGACTGGGGAGTGGGAGTCCTTTTCCTTCTCCTCCTCTTCCGGACAGCTGGGAGCGTTATTGCGGGAAAGGTCGAGGCTACAGGCGTTGGCTCGACTCCAGGGTGTGCTGAGTGACAGGTCTCCTTAAGCAACTAATTTGGCCGGTTGCTAGGTGTGTAGAGACACATGGGGTAACCTCCTCGTGGTCGCGATTAGGGTTTCTCATTCTAAATGGGGCGCGTGGTAAGTTGTGCATGGATCGCAGAGAGTAGCATGAGCCTCCACATGCAGAGTCTCCACAGTGTCATGCACAATGAGCCACTTGATAAGATGCGTGGATTGACGGTCTCAGACGTGGAGGCAACTGCAACTTGTCCTCCACCATCCGGATTGAGGTGACTAACCACGCCACTACAAGGACCTACTAAGTAGTGGGAATTGGGCATTCCAAATTGGAAGAAAAGGGGATTAAAAAAATAAAAAGGAACTGCAAGAAGGCAGAAGAAAGTACTGTAGTTCGACACACGAGGGCGTTTTAGGGATGAAACTCAGAAAATGTCTTGAGATAAAACCCTGAACGATGTCTAAAGGTGTGGTAACTGTGGTATAAGCGGAATAATTGACTCCGGCTCATTAAATTATTGAAAAATAAAGCACCTCGTGTATGCATAATTTGACAGTCCATCATCAGTTATTCCTTAATTATAAACTTCTGCATTTTAACATTACTACTTTAAAAATATTTTTGTGTGATTATAATACAACAGAGTCAAATGAATAAAGATTGCACATGATCTTTCTTGATTTCCTGACTGAAAAACAACATTTGTCCATTCTGTGCTTATAAAATGATTGTTCATATTATTTTTCATCACACCCTCTGCACTTTGAACTAAAAACCCCAATGAAGAAGAAATAAAAGAGTCAATAATAATGAGAAACTGTGTTACTGGATTTGAACCGCTTCAATCGAATATTCACCAGAACTAAAACTGTTTTAAAAATGTAAAGACACTTTAGTTTTAAACATCTGCTGTTCTGTTTTGTAATGGATATTGTGATAATCATGTGTTTTTAAAAGAGATTATATTTATATGTGAATTAATATACAGGTAAAGTGAAGATTATTTAATCATATTTGTTTTTAAACACTCATTGAATGACTCACCAGGTTGGACGGTGACAGTGAATGTCTTCTCATCATTGATGTTGTTGATGAAGGTCAGTAGATTATAATCTCCAGAGTCTGTAATACTGATGTTCTTGATGGTGAGAGATCCAGTCTGATTGTTCAGCTTCAGTCTGTCTCTGAATCTCTCCTGACCAGTCTCACACTTCACATCTGTACAGAACTTACTGAGATCTCCCCTGATTTGAGCTATGCGGATGTTATTAAAATACCATTTAATAAAATCGGATGTGTTATTCTGTAATCCAGTAACAGCAGTGCGTAAAGTAGGAGAATCTCCCCCCATCACTGACACTGACGTCTTCATTTCATCAACACCAAACACACCTGGAGACACAAATGAACAGTCACTCTTCAAGATGCACAACAGGAAAACACTGTGAAAATGATTCTTTTACAGGTCATATTGTCAAGATGACACAAACACAACAAGAACATTCACTCATGACACAAACTAACATCTTTCTCAAGTATGTCTTGTACACATCCATGCACACAATACAATCCACATCACATTCATACTGTATATCCCCTCCTCATGCATACAATCTGTACAAACTACTGATCAAGTAGAAATAGATCCTTGAGGAAACTACAGCAGGTAACTACTGTTATTCTGTGTATAAAACATCTGTGGGCCAGTTAAATATGCTGTCTGCTGAAAACCATTACCCTAATTACTGTGTAATGAGTTGAAAGTTCATTTTAACATGTTTTATCATAAAGGCAATTAATTTAGAAATTGTTTTGGCATTTCAGACCGCTGTATTCAAGGACATTTATTTGTTTTTACAGGTGGAGTGATGAACAATGTCTTGGTGTGACCCATTTGAGCTACATAAAGTGGCACCTGCTGTATATGTAGTGTGATTTAATGTCATATTAACCTCTTGTAATTGAAATCAGATACTGTAAGTTACACACATACTCTAAGATGATGAAAAATAGGAGAATAAGTGAATGAGCTCTCACTTGGGTGTAGTTTAGGAAAGTTTCCAGACAAATCCATTTGGGGTCATTATATGAAGCTGTGTCACTTTGTGAATGTTTTATCATTAATAGGAAGAATGTAACAATGTCTTACCAACATCGAGTAAAAAACACACAGCGAGCAAATAAAAGAGGAGCTTCATTTTCATCCGATGTTCTGGAAAAAAATAAAATAAAATAAAATAAAAGTGAAAATGGCGAGTGATATCCGATCCCGGAACTGAGCGCTTATGACACACTTATTTATTTTATTTATGAATCACTGATTTACATATAACTGATTTCTCATTAAGTCACAATAGTGAAGCTGCTGCGTCTTTGTATTCCTTAATGAGAAATCACCTGTTTTTGGTGAGTAATTGTTATCAATTCAGTCACCATAAGTCTGCATATACAGCATCACAGTGCAATACGACGCTGAATCCAGCTACTTATAGACCCTTTTCACATGACGTCAGTCAACTTCCGCTCTGACTCGAAGCGGTGTTTGTCCGGCAGCATTAGTGGAATGCTAGCGCATTAGCATAGCGGAGTTCACTCAGTCTCTTGTACATCTGCCACAAATACAGCTAGATGATGTACAACGACTTGCAGACAAATGTTTGTTTACAACACACTCCAAACTTAATAAAGGCGACAAATTCTTCATTGAGCAACACCTGTTTGATTATGACGTTAAATGTTTTTGTCTTTTCTAGTCCTTCTGTTAGTGAAGGTGCTAGGATAACGGTAGTTGATATTATCAATCTGTTAGCTTTCTATTTAGCAAATAAGTCTTTAGGCCCTATTCTTGATTAGGTTACTGTTGGACAGACCGCAAACTCTTGTTTCATATTACTGCTGTTAGCTGCAGATTCTGGATTGTAAGATAAGTCAGAAACGTGACACTGAGAGGGTGATGTCACAGGTCCATGAGAAGGTTCATCACCTTCAGGTTTCTCAGATCAATAGTTCTCTAACATTATGATTAGACAGTTAAGTTTTCTTTTGGTTGTGTTTTGCTGCGGTTGCAGAGACTTTGCAGTATCCCATGAAGTTCCAGTGTGTTTCTCAGTCTTATGTCACTGAACTCCAAAAGACAACTTTGTACATCTCTTTAAAAACAGAAGTGGGTTGTTTGAGGACAGTAAAAATAATGTTCAAAGCTTATACACTCACTGTAATCCTTAAGTTTATATTCCATTACTCTTTGTAGATATATGCAATCACATAGTGGCATTTCTGTTTCAAACTGCTCACTACAGCACTATGGGCTTCAAGACGTTGCTACTGCCTGCCAAGGACACAGGTCAGATATTAATATTCCTGACACTTGATGATGTTGGACTTGCATCATTATTATTGTACAGGGAATTGCTCCAGAGTGTACAAATGACATGGTGGTGTGTAAACCACTGGCAAGGATAAAGAATAGTGTCAGGACTGGTGTGAAGTGCACACTGTACAGAGCATATGATTGTGAGCCTGAATGAGCCCCCACTTGTACAGTGATTAGTATTTATTACTTTTTATTGAGGCCTTCAGTTGATATTATTATCTTTGGCAATTTATGATGAATTCTTAATACCAGGGTTTGGGGCAGCTTAGCAAACACTTTTAAAGGGAAAGTTACTGTATTCGGGCAGTTTGCATTACAAGCATGTACAGGGAGGTGATAAGTGTGGGTGTCTGCTATAATGTGAAAGGACGGGTGACATTATAATGAAATCTAAATTAAACTTGACATATCTCACTTTTATGTCAGGGTCTCTTCCAGATCCTCACGTCATGGCCAGTGGGGAGAAACTGAAAGACATCCGTCCACAACCGGGGATATGCAAATTGCTGCATGGGCTTGAGGGCCTTAATTTGGTGGACTCTGGCCCTGTGCCATTTGGGTCTGTGCTCTTTTAAAAGTACCCTACTGAAATAAGTAGAGACATTATTAAACACCCTGGTGCCCCTGAGTTTCCTCAGTTGACTGTTGATGGTTACAACTTTACATTTCCAATAGATTTTGAACCCAACTACAAGCAACAGTGACACTTGGAGAACATAAAGGTGTCACGGGAGATCTCTGCTGCTATTGAGGCAGAAACACAACTGCCAGCTGTGGACCCAGGTACGCAAACCCCGACTTACAGCCAGCAGATTCTGTGAAATATGCCATGTTCGCGGGGAGTCTTCCTCCAATGCCTTAGCAGTACACATTCTGAGAGGAACTCCCCAGACAGGCGCTATGAAAAGAGGGTTGGATCTGGAACCTGAGATTCTGAGGCAGTATTCAGATTTTTGTGATGTCTCTGTGACACAATGTGGGATCATCATCCACCCTGATGCATCTCACTTTGCAGCCAGCCCTGATGCTAAAGTCTTCAACCCAAGGGGAACACCGCCATTTGGGCTGGCTGAGGTAAAGAGTTGCGATGTGGAAAATGTTGCACAAGTTAAACACCTGGGGCTGGATTCATGAAACGTTCTTAAGAAGAAATTTCTTCTTAACTAACACTTTCTACTTAATTTCTAACTCAAGAGAACAGTTAAG
>NC_059393.1:24346112-24471112 GCF_019703515.2 Myxocyprinus asiaticus
GCCGCCAAGACAACTTGTTGGAGAAAAGTGCACTGCTGTAGAAAAAGTATATGGAACAGAATGAAGTTGTCTGTTAGATAAAGGATCACAAGTCATGACTGTGGCTCAGTCATTCTACAATAGCCATCTTTCTGACCAATCTATTCATCTGATCAGCCACTTACTTAATGTAGAGGGAGCAAATGGTCAATCAGTGCAATTATATGGGAATTGTTGAAGTCTCTAATAAGTTCTTTAAAGATTTCCTTGAGTCAGAGCCTAAAATATCCACACTTGCTCTAGTTGTTCCAGATACCAAATCAAGCAGTGAGGTAACCTTGTTAATTGGCACTAACATGCTAGATGCTGTGTATGAGCAGTGCAATCAACAGCCTCCACTTCGAAGTAGCTCTTCTCGCTATGGCTACAGTCAAGTCTGGCAAATACTCCATAGAAGGAACAAACAAGCCACCAGTGGTAGACTTGGTTTAGTGAAACTTAAGGGTCAGAAAAAAGAAATTCTTCCTGCTGGTCAAAAAACTCTACGTGAAGGATGCATCCTTCATGGCAGTTCAATTGGTGGTGAGACATGGGCTTTATTAGAGCAACCATCAGAGTCTGTTCTTCCTGGTGGGGTGTTTGTGGACAACTGTCTGATTACTTTACCAAAGACCAGTATCATGGAAACTCTCCACCTATAATTTACACGAGTGAGAGTGTTGCAAACACACTACAGGACACAGTGCAGTCTTTTCCTCAGCACTTTATTCATACCACCCGGCCGGCGGGAGAAGCTCCTGTGGCTTCTCTCGAACACATACATGGCAGGCTTGTATAGGTTGTTAACAAGTTATATGTGATCTGACCTCAGCAGATTTCTCATGTGATAAGAACTCATCAAAATGTTTTTAGGGACGTATTGTATATCCTTGAACAAACAAGTTGTCACACGATCTGACCCTTAGCAATCTGAACAAAGAGATATTGTCTTCTGCCTGAAAAACAGACTGGTCATCCATTTCAACTCATAAGCACAACACAGGGCTGCCCCAACTCTGCATTTTCTAGCTTACAGTATTTATATATATAAATAATAATGTTATAATATAATATACCTAACTATTATAATTTCTTTCACAACCAGTCCATTTAAAGTGCCAATCTTTCTAAGGAATGAAACCAATCATGACATTACATTCCCAGTAATTGTGTCTTAGCTGAACTTAATGTACCACATCAACTGTTTCAAGACCCTATGAAAAGGACATCGAATGCTGAACCAGTTAGCAATGAGAACTCAGAATGATAAGTTCCAGTTTGATTCTGGACAGTCTCCATTACCTGAGGAGTGGAAGAGTCGCATTAAACAGAAGCTGAATTCTTTCCCTGATGTGTTTTCCCATCATGATCTTGACTTCGGACATGCTACTAAGATAAAGCATCATATCAAATTAAAAGATGAGACACCTTTCAATTGCGAGCACGCCCCAGTTCACCCACAAGATAATGAGCCTGTAAAGAGCCGTTTGCAAACCCTGTTCAATCAGAGAGTCTGAGTCACCTTTTGCCTTGCCCATAGTGGTAGTTCGTATGAAGAACGGTGATGTACGCCTATGTGTAGACTACAGAAAAATAAATATGCAAACCATACGAGATGCTTATGCACTGCCAAACCTGGAGGAGTAGTTTTCTGCACTTGCAAGATCGCAGTGGCTCTCCGTGATGGATTTAAAATCTGGATATTGCCAAGTTGCAATGGAAGAAAAAGACAAGCCTAAGACTGCATTTGTATGCCCCTTAAATTTCTGGGAATTTAAGCATATGATGCAGGGGGTCACGAACGCCCCAAGTACCTTATTGAATAAAGGGTATTTGGAATTTTAATAAAATTCCAGAATTTTAAAAAAACCCTCAGATCATGGTCCTAATGAAGCATACAAAGATTTACTTCTATACGATAAACCATTGCCAAGATGTAGCCTCATATCCTTTTTTACATTGACCTTGTCAACTTTGTGTAAATTAATTAAACGTATTATTTATTCTGTGCAGCTCAGTCTGGAGATTATTTTGAGCCATTGTATGTGCAAATCATTCATATTGTATAAACTACAATATGGCGGCCACTGTTATGGGCAGAGTTTTAAAGTTATGGGTCCATATGAATCATCAGGAGGAGAGTAATCAGACAAATTTCATTATTTTCCTAATTACCATTCATAGGGCTGACATAGACTCCCATTGGGTAAGACTAATAATAATACTATCGGATACAATAGGTGACTTAATAATATGGCCCCTAATAATAATAATAATTTAAAAATAAACCATGACCTATAGATAGTTTAACACAAATCTCATAAATGTTTGTTTCATAAAACAGCAACAACAGTGACTGTCATTGTTTGAAGTTTCACTATATTTTCAGAGGTTGGACATGAAATTTATTACCATCTACTAGTGAAATCTCCAAACTGCAAATGATTAAACATAAGACGTGGATAAGACATGGTTTTCAAATGTCTTAGCGCAATGACCTACTTCTCAGGAAAATAGCAAATTGTGATTTGCACCACTTCATTAACATACAATACACTCACAGTTTGTACAAAAACTCCAACCCATGACCACTTGTGCTTTGAGCTGTTACAAAAATTCCACTTAGAATTAGCGCACGAAAATTAAATACGAAAATGCGCATGGTCGTAGCGTGTAGCGCTGCTCTTTGCGCACTCACGAAAACGCAGCCCAATATTTAAAAAGTTTCAGAAGTGTCCTATGGTGTAACCTGACCAGTAAATTGTCCAGATATTCTACACATCATGCCCAGAGGTTGCACTAGAAAAAGTCTTTATCCGTCATTTTGACAGGCAGAGGCGTAGCATCCATTATAATGGAATATACATGACAGTGGATAGGCTGAAATGATTTTTGTCTCCCCAAGCACGAGTTCCACCTGTCAATCAACAGCTGCCCTAAAACAAGATTTTTTATACTATGCCATTTATAACAAAAATTTGTATTGATATTTTCTATATTTCATAATTCGTAAATGCTAAGAAATTAAAGTTGATCCATTTTGCAACAGAAAAAGAGTGCAACACAGTTCTTAAAACTAGGTCAGTGATCATCTCATGGCAGATGTGATTAGCGAAAGGTGATTGGTTTCTTTTGGTATCCGTGTGGAACATCAAAATCTGTCTGCTTGAAAAATAAATCACACGAGCAAGATTTCTGAAAGTGTAGGTCTACTTATACCCTCACTAACTAAAAGTACCATGATATCACTAGGGTTGAGTTATTGATGTAGTTTCTGCACCATTGGTCTTGGTATGAAATCTTCATTTAGTGGAAGATCAAGTCTTGAGAATAAAGCTACACTTCATTCTAGAAGAGGAACTTGTCTATGTTCATTATATTCAGAAAATCTCCTGAGGTCTTCGTGGAGGTGAGGGTGTGGTCGAGCGTCTGGGGAGAGAGGAAGCAGTAAGGGTTTTCACCTGAGATGAATTGCTGGTAATTGCTGTTTCTATGTACACAGTGAGACACGAGGAAATAAAAAGGGACCAGACCGCAGTGACAAAGAGAGACCAGCTGACAAGCTATGTGTGTGTTGGCCACTGCCGTTTCCTTGGAGAGTGTTTAATCTGAAGCTACACCATTGTGCATTTAGCGAACGTATTTTTGTTATTAATAAACTTGCCTTTGAGTTTGATTCACCGTCTCCCGCTTCCTCATTCCAAGAGCCTTGTTATAGTCGACAACCGTTATAAGAAAGATAAGTGACAAATAATTAGATTATTTGTCTGAATAAAATTCTCCGCCATTAAAATCGTAATACGTCTCTTTGTATCCGCTCACAAGTTCTATTGTAAGGTATTAGCTTTAATAAGGGAATTATGATTAAGTAATTAAGTAATATTATTCTCATGGCTTATTGAAAATAATATCACAAATCTTTTAGGTATGGTTCTGAGCTTTGGAGCAAAGAACTTTGAAAAAAATCAAGTGACGAGATTATTTATCAAAATATACCACAGTCAAATTATCTTTGAATACAAACAATACTTTCACTCTTCGCTCAGGTGGAATTATAACCGCTCCACTCTACACTCTGCTCACATGCTCTGGTATGAATATACGCTGATCCGCCACAACATTAAAACCACTGACAGGTGAAGTGAATAACATTGATTATTCCATCACAATGGCACCTGTCAAGGGGTGGGATATATTAGGCAGCAAGTGAACAGTCAGTTCTTGAATTTCATGTGTTGAAACCAGGAAAAATGGGCAAGCGTAAGGATCTGAGCGACTTTGACAAGGGCCAAATTGTGATGGCTAGACGACTGCGTCAGAGCATCTCCAGAACGGCAGGTCTTGTGGGGTGTTCCCGAATACAAACAAGCCACGAGAGCAAGAGCACGGAGGAAGTGATGAAGCAAGAGAGCCGAAGAAGCGGAAAGAAGGGGGTTGTCTAGGCTGGTCTTTTAACCCATTTGGTTTGTTCACACCCCAAAGAGGCTCTTAGCCAATCAGAGGCGGCTTTTCAGAGGCACATGGTCAATGGTGTCCTCCCCTCAAGATAAATATTTTATGGCCTTTGTTCCAAGGTTTGTCAGTTTTCTGCTCAAAAACTGAACATTTTTATCATGAATTTCATAAGAAGACTATAACTGAAAATAACCCAAAAATACTTCACACCATCATTCTGGAATTTAAGAGACAATCAATTACATACCAAACGCTTACAGATATAATTCAGTTATAATGCATGATAAAAACTTCGTTTTTTAGTTTTAACACGGATAATACATTACACGTTATGAGAAGCACGACTGTCAGGGTATATTATCAGGTTAAACCTTGAACGAGAGTTCTAGGCACTTTAGCAGATTATGTGCAGGATAAAATTAGAGTAAAGTAAGATTTGCGATTGTGTCAAAGTTCCTAAATTAAGATGAGATGTCCTGAGATACACTTGAAAAGTTCATTTGTGCATTTGAATTGATGAGCATTAGTCTGTCCTGCTAAAGAGAAGTTCAACAGTTCAGATCCAGTCTGTTCAATCTCTGTGTCTTGAACAATGACGGTAGTCATGTGATACAGGAAATGTCTCATTAAGTATTCGTGTGTTACCAAATTAATTAAACAAAGGGACTTCTTTTTTAGCTGCTGTTTGCAGAATAATGATCAGATGTCTCAGGATCTCCTGATCAGTTTATTTTAAGTGTAGCGAATTGGTTTATATCAAAGGACAAAAGGAGTGTGTCTTAGCTTTTCCTGGGTTTTCCAGGGAGTGTGTTCTCGGCACAAGTCTCTTTTGTTTGTTTTATTGGCAAGATGTGGTTCGTCTCATTTAGCTGGGCCATGCCAGACTTTAGGGTGCCATTTTGTCTCTTAGTTTTACGGCTTTGAGGAATTCCAGGGTTAAAAGTTTGGGTTTCCTTAGATTCAAGTAATTTTGCATAGCAATTGTTTGTTCTTCTGCACCTAATATACTACAAGATTCTATTGTTTGATTTGCTGTTACTAAATATGAAATATAATAAATCTGTGATATTTCACTTTTTATCTCCTCATGTGAATGGACAGGTGATAAAGGGGGTTGGCAGAACCATGAGTCAGAGTTGATTTACAGTGAAAAATAAGGTGAAAGATGAAACCTGTGGTACTCAAGAGAAATAACCCAGTCTTTCCTCAGTGAAATTGTAGATGTGGCAATACAGTCCTCTGAGATAAGTAATGCAGGTTCTACTTGCTTGTGGAAGGAAAGAAAATTGTGTAAATCATTGTTCGTTTAACCACAGCTGTGCAATGGGGGGCTTAATCTAATTAAATGTGCTCTAAACACCATAGATGAAAGTCAGAAAGCTTTGCCAAAAAGCTTAAAAAACGCCACAGTAATTTACTGTATACTAATAAACCGAAAATGTAACTATAAACTGCGATATTTAACAAATTATTTATTGACAAAACAAAAAAGTCTCTCAGGGACCTCCGGAAACATGATTGAGTGATGATTTAAATAATATGATGAAACTCTTTTTTTTTTTTTTTTACGCATGACTGGGATGGTGTACATCTTCTTAGCATGCATTGCAGTTTCTGTATTTTCGTTTATTCATCATAGGGATGCTGATATACTAGTATCACTATATAATGTGTATATGTTACTTCTCCGCCATTTTCTCAGAAAATAAATACAGGAACTTTTGTAAATACAGTGAAATTATGACAGATCTCACAGGTCCTGAGGGAGCAAGTGGTTATAAAACAGGCCAGTGCAGCTTTTGTGAGGGTGTGTATTGGATTTCCTACATTACAAGTCAAGACATTTTTATTTGTATACTGCTTTTCACAACACGCATCATTTCAAAGAAGCTGTACAGAAGATCATGCATTAACTGAAAATGAAACTGTAATATCTATAAAGTCTTAGAGTCATCATTGTGTAGTTTTATTAAAATATGATTGTAAATTGTGCATAAATCCAAGGTTCAGGCAGTGGCATATGAAGTATCCCATGTCTTACTGTTGAAGTTGGCATCAGTTCATCCTCTGAAGTCAATAGTAGTAGACTGAAGTGATGTCTGGCTGGCACCGGCTGCAGTAACACTGGTGAGTATGTGTAATTCCATTAGGTTATCTTGCAAAAGTTTCAATGACATAAGAAAAACTGTTCATGTCAAGACATTTATAGATTTTCTTGTACTCCTTAGATATCTCTCAAATATGTACACATACTGTATATGTTTTAACATACTTTATAGTATGGTGCAGTGTTGGGGAAGCTACTTTGAAACTGTATCTTTCCAAGTTACAAGATACTCATCAAGTAGTGATATAGTCAGGCTACTCTTTTAAAAAAGCAGATAGCTACACTACAAGTTAGTAACAAAAAGTAGCTAACTGCATTGAAGCTATTTAAAGCTACACTATGTAACTTTTGGCCCTCTAGCGGTTGAAGCATAAAACTGCAAGTTACTTGCAGAGGAACATTGTTTTGGCAAGTACGTGAGTTGGGCTTAGAAGTGGTTTAGAAATTGGCATTGTTACCAGCATAAAGTTGCTTTTCTTTTCCCCGTTGTCCTTCCTCGAAAATGAAATGGAAAGCATTGCAGGAACACAATCTGTAAGAAAATGCAGAGTGGCTAACACTATCTAACTAACTACTGCACTAAGAGAGCTTCCTGGCTTCCTGGGGGGTGATATTGTATATTATTAGGTGTATATTGTATATTGTGTTGTGTAACAAGATGTGTAAACTGTGTTATGTGTAAATCAGATGTTTATTGTTATTGTCATGACTGCTATGTTGCTTGGAACCGCATACAAGACTTTCACTCACTGTTGCACTTGTGTTTATGGTTGAGTGACAATAAAGGGATTTGATTTGATTCATCGCATCAGCCATTGGTGAACTTGTCAACCAACCAACCTATCTATCTATCTATCTATCTATCTATCTATCTGTCTGTCTGTCTATATATCTATCTATCTATCTGTCTATCTGTCTATCTGTCTATCTGTCTGTCTGTCTGTCTGTCTGTCATTTCTATCTATCTATCTATCTATCTATCTATCTATCTATCTATCTATCTATCTATCTGTCTGTCTGTCTGTCTGTCTGTCTGTCATTTCTATCTATCTATCTATCTATCTATCTATCTATATATATATCTATCTATCTATCTGTCTATCTGTCTGTCTGTCTGTCTGTCTGTCATTTCTATCTATCTATCTATCTATCTATCTGTCTATCTGTCTGTCTGTCTGTCTGTCATTTCTATCTATCTATCTGTCTGTCTGTCTGTGTGTCTGTCATTTCTATCTATCTGTCTGTCTGTCTCTCTGTCTGTCTGTCTGTCTGTCATTTCTATCTATCTATCTATCTATCTATCTATCTATCTATCTATCTATCTATCTATCTATCTATCTATCTGTCTGTCTGTCTCTCTGTCTGTCTGTCTGTCATTTCTATCTATCTGTCTGTCTGTCATTTCTATCTATCTATCTATCTGTCTGTCTGTCTCTCTGTCTGTCTGTCTGTCTGTCTGTCATTTCTATCTATCTATCTATCTATCTATCTGTCTGTCTGTCTGTCTGTCATTTCTATCTATCTATCTGTCTGTCTGTCTGTCTCTCTGTCTGTCTGTCTGTCTGTCTGTCATTTCTATCTATCTATCTATCTATCTATCTATCTATCTATCTGTCTTTCTGTCTGTCTGTCTGTCATTTCTATCTATCTATCTATCTATCTATCTATCTATCTATCTATCTATCTGTCTGTCTGTCTCTCTGTCTGTCTGTCTGTCATTTCTATCTATCTATCTATCTATCTATCTATCTATCTATCTATCTATCTGTCTGTCTCTCTGTCTGTCTGTCTGTCTGTCTTTCTGTCTGTCATTTCTATCTATCTATCTGTCTGTCTCTCTGTCTGTCTGTCTGTCTGTCTGTCTGTCATTTCTATCTATCTATCTGTCTGTCTCTCTGTCTGTCTATCTATCTATCTATCTATCTATCTATCTATCTATCTGTCTGTCTCTCTGTCTGTCTCTCTGTCTGTCATTTCTATCTATCTATCTATCTATCTATCTATCTATCTATCTATCTATCTATCTGTCTGTCTGTCTGTCTGTCATTTCTATCTATCTATCTATCTATCTATCTATCTATCTATCTATCTATCTGTCTGTCTGTCTGTCTGTCATTTCTATCTATCTATCTATCTATCTATCTATCTATCTATCTATCTATCTGTCTGTCTCTCTGTCTGTCTGTCTGTCATTTCTATCTATCTATCTATCTGTCTGTCTGTCTGTCTGTCATTTCTATCTATCTATCTATCTATCTATCTATCTATCTATCTATCTATCTATCTATCTATCTATCTTTCTGTCTGTCTCTCTGTCTGTCTGTCTGTCTGTCATTTCTATGTATCTATCTATCTATCTATCTGTCTGTCTGTCTGTCTGTCTGTCTGTCATTTCTATCTATATATCTGTCTGTCTCTCTGTCTGTCTGTCTGTCATTTCTATCTATCTATCTATCTATCTATCTGTCTGTCTGTCTGTCTGTCATTTCTATCTATCTATCTGTCTGTCTGTCTGTCTCTCTGTCTGTCTGTCTGTCTGTCTGTCATTTCTATCTATCTATCTGTCTGTCTCTCTGTCTGTCTGTCTATCTATCTATATATCTATCTATCTATCTATCTGTCTGTCTCTCTGTCTGTCTGTCTGTCTGTCTGTCATTTCTATCTATCTATCTATCTATCTATCTATCTATCTGTCTGTCTGTCTGTCTGTCTGTCATTTCTATCTATCTATCTATCTATCTATCTATCTATCTATCTATCTATCTATCTATCTGTATGTCTGTCTCTCTGTCTGTCTGTCTGTCATTTCTATCTATCTATCTATCTATCTATCTATCTATCTATCTATCTATCTGTCTGTCTCTCTGTCTGTCTGTCTGTCTGTCTTTCTGTCTGTCATTTCTATCTATCTATCTGTCTGTCTCTCTGTCTGTCTGTCTGTCTGTCTGTCTGTCATTTCTATCTATCTATCTGTCTGTCTCTCTGTCTGTCTATCTATCTATCTATCTATCTATCTATCTATCTATCTGTCTGTCTCTCTGTCTGTCTCTCTGTCTGTCATTTCTATCTATCTATCTATCTATCTATCTATCTATCTATCTATCTATCTATCTGTCTGTCTGTCTGTCTGTCATTTCTATCTATCTATCTATCTATCTATCTATCTATCTATCTATCTATCTATCTATCTATCTATCTGTCTGTCTGTCTGTCTGTCATTTCTATCTATCTATCTATCTATCTATCTATCTATCTATCTATCTGTCTGTCTCTCTGTCTGTCTGTCTGTCATTTCTATCTATCTATCTATCTGTCTGTCTGTCTGTCTGTCATTTCTATCTATCTATCTATCTATCTATCTATCTATCTATCTATCTATCTATCTATCTATCTTTCTGTCTGTCTCTCTGTCTGTCTGTCTGTCTGTCATTTCTATGTATCTATCTATCTATCTATCTGTCTGTCTGTCTGTCTGTCTGTCTGTCATTTCTATCTATATATCTGTCTGTCTCTCTGTCTGTCTGTCTGTCATATCTATCTATCTATCTATCTATCTGTCTGTCTCTCTGTCTGTCTGTCTGTCTGACATTTCTATCTATCTATCTATCTATCTATCTATCTATCTATCTATCTATCTATCTATCTATCTGTCTGTCTGTCTCTCTGTCTGTCTGTCATTTCTATCTATCTATCTATCTATCTATCTATCTATCTATCTATCTATCTGTCTGTCTCTCTGTCTGTCTGTCTGTCTGTCATTTCTATCTATCTATCTATCTATCTATCTGTCTGTCTGTCTGTCTGTCATTTCTATCTATCTATCTATCTATCTATCTATCTATCTATTTTTCTGTCTGTCTCTCTGTCTGTCTGTCTGTCATTTCTATCTATCTATCTATCTATCTATCTGTCTGTCTGTCTGTCTGTCTGTCTGTCTGTCATTTCTATCTATCTATCTGTCTGTCTCTCTGTCTGTCTGTCTGTCATATCTATCTATCTATCTATCTATCTATCTATCTATCTGTCTGTCTCTCTGTCTGTCTGTCTGTCTGTCATTTCTATCTATCTATCTATCTATCTATCTGTCTGTCTGTCTGTCTGTCTGTCTGTCTGTCATTTCTATCTATCTATCTGTCTGTCTCTCTGTCTGTCTGTCTGTCATATCTATCTATCTATCTATCTATCTATCTATCTATCTGTCTGTCTCTCTGTCTGTCTGTCTGTCTGTCATTTCTATCTATCTATCTATCTATCTATCTATCTATCTATCTATCTATCTATCTGTCTGTCTCTCTGTCTGTCTGTCATTTCTATCTATCTATCTATCTATCTATCTATCTATCTATCTTTCTGTCTGTCTCTCTGTCTGTCTGTCTGTCATTTCTATGTCTATCTATCTATCTGTCTGTCTGTCTGTCTGTCATTTCTTTCTATCTATCTATCTATCTATCTATCTATCTATCTATCTATCTATCTATCTATCTGTCTGTCTCTCTGTCTGTCTGTCATTTCTATCTATCTATCTATCTATCTGTCTGTCTGTCTGTCTGTCTGTCTGTCTGTCATTTCTATCTATCTATCTATCTATCTATCTATCTATCTATCTATCTGTCTGTCTATCTGTCTGTCTGTCTGTCTGTCTGTCTGTCTGTCATTGTTGGTCCTGAGATTTTGATAGTCAGTAGATAAATACAAGGATCAGAGCATTTGATAGGATGATTGATTAGTCTTGTAAAATGTTTGCCTGAAGTAAAAAGGGTTCTGCGTTCTAATCCACTCTCGCCCGATATAACTTGTATTTTAATAAACCAATATTGAATTCTGTACCACAGTGGGTGTACAGTATGTCATGGGTGGTAATACATTTGTTTGCATTTTGTTTTTTGAGCCACACTCAAAAAAAAGTTTTTTTTTTTTTGCAGGTTGTTCAGTTTACGTAATTAAAATGAAATTCTGGAACATTTTGTCTTAACTTGATTTCATTACGTTCTATCCAATTAAATGTATAAAAATGAAGTTTACTTAATTTGAGTTGGGACTACATTAATACTTTTTGTAGCATTGATGAAACTGGATGGGGGATTTCCATTTCCCATGTTTAGGAGAACAATTGAGGTTGTCTACCAAAACCATAACCCCGCCCCCATCAGTAAGTTCAGTACAGTTACAGGCATCTTTCACTTGCACCACCTTTAAACCAAAACAGAGGACGTTTGTTTGAATCTCCTCAAAATCTTCATTGATTTATCAGAAGAACAGCGGTGAAAATGATGGGAGGCTATTTTTCACTCACTCTCTCTGTTTTCCTTGTCAATGGTAAGATATGTATTTGTCATAGTTTCAGTTCCAGCTTTCATCTAGGAAAGATGATGCTGTTTCATTTATACAACTTTGTCTTTCTCTTAAAAATGTTTTTATTTTATTTTAGGTAGGTATTCTTAACCCTTTTAATGCTTTATTTCTACTCTAAATGCAACCATAAATGATAATAAATAATCAAAAAATAAAATAAAAACAAATCAGTTTATGATCATGTTTAGTTAGTGCTACTGTAAATCATTGTGGAATCTGGTTGTTTTTAAGAAATCAAATGATTTTCAATATATTAATTGACTAATAGCAAGGATTTAAGCATTGATAGTGCTTACACTAAAATCACATCTCAGCTTAACTTAAAAACTAAGTGTTTAAATTATGCCATATTTTTGCCTTATGTCACAATTAAAAAAATTTTTTTTTTTGTTAAAACTGTAACAATGTGTGACACTCATATTTTGACTCATTCATTGTGATTCTGGTCACACCAAATGACAAAAACCTTAAAAAAGCACCAGAGAGAATAGATGTCCATTGGAACAGACACAGGCCATGAAAGGGTTAAATAAACATGAGGAATATGAACCTATCACTCTGGGGTTTTTTCTTTTTGTGAATGGTATTGGTTTTGGGATTGTAAGTGATGCAGTTTATTTATACCAGTTCTGTTCACTTTCCAACCACTTCTAACTTGACGAATAATTACAGTGATCCAAACCAAACAGACAAACTTTATTGATAATTGGCATATGATTTGTTGATTAAAACAATGATTCTAAATTACTGTCCATAATTCAAAAGATTGAAATCATTACTGAAGTCTGTAAGTGATGAAATAAACTATCTTCATGAAAAATTCACAAATAAGACTATTCAGAACTTATTGATGATAATAGATCTATATTTAATTTATTATTATTATTATTATTATTGCTAAGTATTAGATTCAGTGGAACATCAGTTCATCTTCAAATATCTTAAAAAATATATTTGGGAAGTCAAACCATTGGCGGACAAACACATTGGCAAGACCCGTATCATGAGCCACTTAGAACAAAAACGGTTAATGTTTTAAGAATAAAATAAGTAAATGGGTCCGCTTTGTGTCAAACATTAAAAGAAGCTTTCAGAATCTTTCTATAATTCTCTAATATATATATATATAATATTGACCCCCAATGTAGAGAATGTTCCGGGTTCAACACAGGTTAAGCTCAATCAACAGCATTTTTGGCATAATGCTGATTACCACAAAAATGAATTTTGACTCGTCCCTCCTTTTCTTTATAAAAAGCTCAAATCTGGGTTACAGTGAGACACTTACAATGGAAGTGAATGGAGTCCATTTTTGGAGGGTTTTAAGACAAAAATGAGCGTATAATTTTACAAAAGCACTTACATTACTACTTATATTACTACATAAAACTCATGTATTATTTCAGCTGTAAAGTTACGTAATTTTAGGGTTTGCTGACATTACATTGTCATGGCAACGAAGTTGTAAAATTGTCTAACTTTCCACGATGTGGTTAGTAAGTGATTTTATCACACTAAAATCATGTTTACACACATTGTGTCTATACTTTTGAAACAGTGAGTATTTTAACATTTACGGATTGTCCCCCATTGACTTCCATTGTACGTGTCTCGCTAGAACACACATTTTTGCTTTTTTAAAGAAAATGAGGGGCAAGTCAAATGTAATTAGATTGTGGTAATCAATATTATGCCGCAAATGCTGCCGACTGAGCTAAACTTGTATTGAATATTCCGGAATATTCCTTTAATTTTAATAATAAATTACCAGGGAAGTCGAGATGGTAAAATAAACAATTTATAATTATACTTACTCTTTATCAAGTTTTTCTAATGCTTGATAGAAATGTATTGTAGAGCATTATTTTTCAGGCAATTGCAGAATGAACACTTCAAAAACACAAAACTGTGCATTGTGAGTTAGAATGTGTACACGGCTATTTCTGGGCTTAAAAGATACAAGAACCAAATCAATGCAGAACATTGTATCTCAAAAGGAATACAATGTGCCCCACATGCACTACTTAAGGCCCGGTGTGGCCCCGGTACCAAAAACTTTGCCCACCCCTGGTCTAAGCCATCTAAACACCAGCTTGGCCAGGCTGGTTGACCAGCCAAAACCAGCAAACCACCCTTGGTTGGTTTAAGCTGTTTCTGTCGACGGGGTGTGAGCAAATACACATTTTGGATGTAATTTAATACTGTTAATTAATGAATGTTCTGTATCATAATACAATATGTAGAGATAAAATTTGAATCTCCAAAAGTTAAAATATCTGAAGCTGTATTAAGTAACAATACAAAAATACCTATCAGCAACTGTTTTTTTCTTTTCCCAGGTGTGTTTGGTGTTGAGACAGGTAACATTAAGACAGTGAGCGAGGGAGATTCTGTCACTCTAGACCCTGGATTTAACAAACAACCAAATGAAACGGTGCAATGGTATTTTAATGGCAATCTCATTGCTCGAATCAGTGGAAATGCCAGTACAACTAGTTTATATGATGGTGATGACGGGATGTTCAAAGGCAGAATGCAGGTGGATTATCAGTCTAGAAATCTCACCATCAAGAATTTAACAAATGAGCACACTGGACACTATGAAGCAAAATACCTGAGGAGTAGCTCAAACCTAAACAGCCAAATCATGGAGGGAAACAGCATCAATAGCCAATCCAATAATGTTATCTATGTTACTGTCAATGGTGAGTTGTTCAGTGGGTGGTGTTGGGGGGTCCTCCGTCAAGATGAAGGTAAAATGGAAATTAATGGCATAACTATCTTACTACTGTGAGTCTCTCTGGTAGAACTATCGATTAGGCTCCCATTTCCTGCACCATCAAAACGTCATTGTTGTGCCATTCTCACCTCAGATCGCACAGTTCCAACACAGGCTCGGCAATCTTCGGATTGATCATGTATGTTTAACCGCAGTATGTTTCATTATACCTTTAAATATGAGTTTAGTTACATTATACTACCGTATTGATATTTTAGATCCCCTAACCTAACCCCATTCCTAAACTTAACCCCTACAATATAAAACCTGTAACAGGCAAGTAAATATTGTAACACCTAACCCCACCCCTACACCTAAACCTAACCAATAATATAACAATATTATTGGTTATAATGTAAAATGTAAAATAAATTAAATTAAAAAAAAGGACTTTAATATTGATCTATTTATCACCCACACCTATAATATAGCTTCTGAAAATATAGATTTAACCACTGGAGTCTTACGGATTACTTTAATGCCTCCTTTATGTAATTTTTTGACCTTCTTAGCTCTGGCACCCATTCACTTGCATTGTATGGACCTACAGGGCTGAAATATTCTTGTAAAAATCTTCATTTTTCACTGACATTTTCTTGTATTTGTTATGGATCAGACTGACAGATTCTGCTAAAAAGAATCTTTATCTCTTCATTACAGCACAGGGTCTGTCTTCAGGTGAAATATCAGGAATATGTGTTGGTGTTCTGCTGCTGGTTGGACTTCCAGCTGGTGGGGCAGCTTACAAGGCAAGTATTGCATAAAAAAAAAAAAAACATTGTCTTTATTGTGTCAGTATTGTGTCAAAATGAGTTTTTAAATTGTATATGAGACTATTTTGTAATATAGGCTTGGTTTAAAAAAAATTAAAAAAACAGAGATCGAGAGCAATTGTTTGATCTGAATCTGTAGAAAACTCAAATCAAGATGGAGATCTTTCAGACCTGTATGACCTTCTTTCTTCCATGGAACAAAAAAGGAGAAATGCTGATGAATGTTATTGCCAGTCTTTTCCCATAAATGGCATAGTTCACCCAAAAATGACGATTCTCCCTTCATTTACTCACCCTCATGCCATCCCAGACGTGTATGGATTTCTTTCTTCAGCAGAGCAAAAATGAAGATTTTTAAAAGAATATTTCAGCTCTGAATGTCCATACAATGCAAGTGAATGGTGATCTGACCTTTGTATCTTAAGAAAATCCCATAAAGTCAGCATAAAAGTCATCCATAAGACCCCAGTGATTAAATCCATATCTTCAGAAGTGACATAATAGGGGTGGGTGAGAAACAGATCAATATTTAATTTTTTTAATCTAAATCTCCACTTTCACTTTCAGATGTGAAAGTGAAATTAAACAGGCACCACGTGTGACTTTCCGATGTAAAAGTGAAAGTGGAATTTAGAGTAAAAAAGGACTTAAATATTGATCTGTTTCTCACCCACATCTATCATATTGCTTCAGAAGACATGGATTTAACCACTGGAGTCTTATGGATTACTTGTATGCTGCCTTTATGTGATTTTTGGAGCAAGAAAGTTCTGGTCACCATTCATTTTCATTGTATGGACCAACAGAGCTGAAATATTCTTCTAAAAATCTTCATTTGTGTTCTGCAGAAGAAAGAAAGTCACACATCTGGGATGGCATGAGGGTGAGTCAATGATGAGAGAATTTTCATTTTTGGGTGAACTGTCCCTTTAATAAAATAAAAAACTAGCAGGTCCCATAAGAAGTTCACGAAAACACAACCATACTTTATTTATTTATTTATTTATTTATTTTATTTTGGGGGGGATGGGGATTTTTCCCCTTTTTCTTCCAATTTGGAATGCCCAATTCCCAATGCGCTCTAAGTCCTCGTGGTCGCATAGTGATTCGACTCAGTCCGGGTGGCGGAGGACGAATCCCAGTTGCCTCCGCGTCTCAGACAGTCAACCCACGCATCTTATCACGTGGCTTGTTGAGCGCGTTGCCACGGAGACATAGCGCGTGTGGAGGTTTCACGCCATCCACCGCGGCAACCACGCTCAATTCACCACACACCCCACCGAGAACGAACCACATTATAGCGACCACGAGGAGATTACCCCATGTGACTCTATCCTCCCTAGCAACCGGGCCAATTTGGTTGCTTACGAGACCTGGCTGGAGTCACTCAGCACGACAATCATACTTTATTACTTTTATTTACCAAATAGCCCCACACAGTTCTATAATACAGTATAGAACTGGATTGCTGATGATGTTATAACATTGAACCATCAGGTGCGGACTGGCCATTGGGAAAACCGGGACTTTTCCCGGTGGGCCGGCCACGAAATGGGGTCGCAATATGCGGAAGGGGGCAGCGATATGCAGAAAAGGACAGCACCCCCACCACCCCCCGCTCAGCAACTTTTGGGTCAGTTTCTATGTAAAATCCCAGGCTGAGTCCACCCCTGGAAGCCATTGTGCCACCATATTGCTATGCCCAAACATTCCAGTGTGTTTATTGACCTTATCCAACCCCTTTTAATCGCGCTGCTCTTCTGGGTTTTGGCATCCAACTTCCGGTTTTTATTGAAGCTACTGAAAAGTGTCAAGAGTCGTGTGGGAGCACAGAAAGTATTTTTCACCAAGAGGTGATGCTGTGAGGCTACACCATCCCTTTACTACGTGCTGTCACTGTAAAAGTTAGTTTTCTGACATAGGACCTGGATTGTAGATCAGATTCAGACAGCACATCTGATGACATCACCTCCGACTGGCAGTTTACCATTGCATCAGCAATTCAGTTCTATGTACATTATATCCTGTATATATATATATAGATGCATCTCAATAAATTAGAATGTCGTGGAAAAGTTCATTTATTTCAGTAATTCAACTCAAATTGTGAAACTCATGTATTAAATAAATTCAATGCACACAGACTGAAGTAGTTTAAGTCTTTGGTTCTTTTAATTGTGGTGATTTTGCTTACATTTAACAAAAACCCACCAATTCACTATCTCAACAAATTAGAATACATCATAAGACCAATAAAAAAAAAAACATTTTTAGTGAATAGTTGGCCTTCTGGAAAGTATGTTCATTTACTGTATATGTACTCAATACTTGGTAGGGGCTCCTTTTGCTTTAATTACTGCCTCAATTCGGCGTGGCATGGAGGTGATCAGTTTGTGGCACTGCTGAGGTGGTATGGAAGCCCAGGTTTCTTTGACAGTGGCCTTCACCTCATCTGCATTTTTTGGTCTCTTGTTTCTCATTTTCCTCTTGACAATACCCCATAGATTCTCTATGGGGTTCAGGTCTGGTGAGTATGCTGGCCAGTCAAGCACACCAACACCATGGTCATTTAACCAACTTTTGGTGCTTTTGGCAGTGTGGGCAGGTGCCAAATCCTGCTGGAAAATGAAATCAGCATCTTTAAAAAGCTGGTCAGCAGAAGGAAGCATGAAGTGCTCAAATTTCTTGGTAAACGGGTGCAGTGACTTTGGTTTTCAAAAAACACAATGGACCAACACCAGCAGATGACATTGCACCCCAAATCATCACAGACTGTGGAAACTTAACACTGGACTTCAAGCAACTTGGGCTATGAGCTTCTCCACCCTTCCTCCAGACTCTAGGACCTTGGTTTCCAAATGAAATACAAAACTTGCTCTCATCTGAAAAGAGGACTTAGGACCACTGGGCAACAGTCCAGTTCTTCTTCTCCTTAGCCCAGGTAAGACGCCTCTGACGTTGTCTGTGGTTCAGGAGTGGCTTAACAAGAGGAATACGACAACTGTAGCCAAATTCCTTGACATGTCTGTGTGTGGTGGCTCTTGATGCCTTGACCCCAGCCTCAATCCATTCCTTGTGAAGTTCACCCAAATTCTTGAATCGATTTTGCTTGACAATCCTCATAAGGCTGCGGTTCTCTCGGTTGGTTGTGCATCTTTTTCTTCCACACTTTTTCCTTCCACTCAACTTTCTGTTAACATGCTTGGATACAGCACTCTGTGAACAGCCAGCTTCTTTGGCAATGAATGTTTGTGGCTTACCCTCCTTGTGAAGGGTGTCAATGATTGTCTTCTGGACAACTGTCAGATCAGCAGTCTTCCCCATGATTGTGTAGCCTAGTGAACCAAACTGAGAGACCATTTTGAAGGCTCAGGAAACCTTTGCAGGTGTTTTGAGTTGATTAGCTGATTGGCATGTCACCATATTCTAATTTGTTGAGATAGTGAATTGGTGGGTTTTTGTTAAATGTGAGCCAAAATCATCACAATTAAAAGAACCAAAGACTTAAACTACTTCAGTCTGTGTGCACTGAATTTATTTAATACACGAGTTTCACAATTTGAGATGAATTACTGAAATAAATGAACTTTTCCACGTCATTCTAATTTATTGAGATGCACCTGTATTTGTTCTACTGGCAATCTAGCTCATCTGTGATCAGATTTCTGAAGCTATGGCCAGCTGTGCAGTCGACCAATAACATTAGAGCAGTAGGAACGCCCATAGCTGAACGGGGCGTTACTTTCACTTTCATCATGTGAAAATCACGTATATCAACTGAGGTTTGGGCCTATTGTCAGTTTTAGTTATTTATTATGAACTTTAATTGTTGTTTAAAGTGGGAAAGTTACTGTCGTATATATTCGTCTTGTTACATTTCTTACATAGAACAAATTATTTTCTAAACAGCTCGAAGCCGCAGACGACATGTGGACTTTTTTTCCAGAACATCGGATGAAAATGAAGTTCTTCTTTTATTTGCTCACTGTGTGTTTTTTACTCGATGATGGTAAGACATTGTTACATTCTTCCTATTAATGATAAAACATTCACAAAGTGACACAGCTTCATATAATGACCCCAAATGTGTTCGTCTGTGGGTTCCGTGTTGGCCTATATGAATGTGCGGAGATTTAGGGTTGCCGCCCGTCCCGTAAAATGATTGTTCTGTATTTAAAGATGAAAATGACGCGATTTGTCCCGTATTTAAGATGGTCAGATGTCGTCACGGTGAAATCATTCCAGATCGTCAATTTAACAAAGATATAAATTGGAAATGTTGCATAGGGTGGATAAGGGACCGTCTGAAAACCATATAAAAAAGAATATAAATCAGCATATTTAACTGGCCCACAGATGTTTTATACACAGAATAACAGTAGTTACCTGCTGTAGTTTCCTCAAGGATCTATTTCTACTTGATCAGTAGTTTGTACAGATTGTATGCATGAGGAGGGGATATACAGTATGAATGTGATGTGGATTGTATTGTGTGCATGGATGTGTACAAGACATACTTGAGAAAGATGTTAGTTTGTGTCATGAGTGAATGTTCTTGTTGTGTTTGTGTCATCTTGACAATATGACCTGTAAAAGAATCATTTTCACAGTGTTTTCCTGTTGTGCATCTTGAAGAGTGACTGTTCATTTGTGTCTCCAGGTGTGTTTGGTGTTGATGAAATGAAGACGTCAGTGTCAGTGATGGAGGGAGATTCTCCTACTTTACACACTGCTGTTACTGGAATACAAAATGACAAATCAGATTTTATTAAATGGTTTTTTAATCTCAATCTCATAGCTCAAATCAGGGGAGATCTCAGTAAGTTCTGTACAGATGTGAAGTGTGAGACTGGTCAGGAGAGATTCAGAGACAGACTGAAGCTGAACAATCAGACTGGATCTCTCACCATCAAGAACATCAGTATTACAGACTCTGGAGATTATCTACTAAAGACCATCATCAACAACACCAATGATGAGAAGACATTCACTGTCACCGTCCAACCTGGTGAGTCATTCAATGAGTGTTTAAAAACGAATATGATTAAATAATCTTCACTTTACCTGTATATTAATTCACATATAAATATAATCTCTTTTAAAAACACATGATTATCACAATATCCATTACAAAACAGAACAGCAGATGTTTAAAACTAAAGTGTCTTTACATTTTTAAAACAGTTTTAGTTCTGGTGAATATTCGATTGAAGCGGTTCAAATCCAGTAACACAGTTTCTCATTATTATTGACTCTTTTATTTCTTCTTCATTGGGGTTTTTAGTTCAAAGTGCAGAGGGTGTGATGAAAAATAATATGAACAATCATTTTATAAGCACAGAATGGACAAATGTTGTTTTTCAGTCAGGAAATCAAGAAAGATCATGTGCAATCTTTATTCATTTGACTCTGTTGTATTATAATCACACAAAAATATTTTTAAAGTAGTTAGTAATGTTAAAATGCAGAAGTTTATAATTAAGGAATAACTGATGATGGACTGTCAAAAATTATGCATACACGAGGTGCTTTATTTTTCAGTAATTTAAGGAACCGGAGTCAATTATTCCTCTTATACCACAGTTACCACACCTTTAGACAACGTTCAGGGTTTTATCTCAAGACATTTTCTGAGTTTCATCTCTAAAACGCCCTCGTGTGTCGAACTACAGTACTTTCTTCTGCCTTCTTGCACTTCTTTAAGCACTTACTGGAGTTAACAAGATATTTTCACACATCTTGGGGTGAATTTGGTGGTGCCTGGACAGATTGTGATTGAAACCGTCTCAATTTGTAGAATATTTTACATGCAGTTGAATGGTGGATTTTAATTAGCTTGGAAAAGACTTTAAATACATTTCCAGAGTCGAGCTTCAACAACCTTCCTTCTCAGGGGCTCAGACTTCTCCTTTAATCTTGGCATGATGTTACGTTCTTAAATACTTACGATCAAATCAGACCAGCTGTTGCATATGTGTGGCCTTATATTAAAGGAATATTCCTTGTTCAGTAATTTATGTGCAGAATAGTTTTCAGTTCCTCAGTTCTGTCCTCTACTATGGTGGGGGTTTTTCACCCAAAAGAAGAAACTGTTGATGTGTTTCAGGTGTGTCTGGTGCTGAAATGAAGATAAAGTTGATGATTGAAGGAGATTCTGTCACTCTACACACTAATGATACTGTAAAACAGGGAGATGTTGTGATGACGTGGTATTTCAATGACACTCGTATAGCTGAAATGAATGAAGATCCCAGTAAGAGCTGTACAGATGTGACGTGTGATGAAGGTGCTGAGAGATTCAGAGACAGACTGAAGATTGACCATCAGACTGGAGATCTCACTATCACAAACACCACAACTACAGACTCTGGACTTTATCAACTAGAGATCAGCAGCAGTATCAGCAGCAGCTGCAGCGTAAAGAGCTTCAGTGTTAATGTCAGCGGTGAGGACGATTTCATCATTTAATGCATTTTCCCACGACGTCTTTTTAAATCAACTCAGTAATTCTTTCATCAGAGCACTTTGTACTTTTTATTGATTCAATATATTCATTTATTGAACAGTTTCTATTGTCAGTAGAGATACGTTGCAGTAGCAGATCTTCAGTTGTTATAAAGAGCTGATGATTCATAGATCAGATCACATTCAGTGACACTAATGACTGTCTCTCTTCATCATTACAGTATCAGATAAACAAACTTCAGATCCAGGTCTGTCTTCTGGTGATATAGCAGGAATATGTGTTGGTGTTCTGGTTGTCGTTGTAACTGCTGGTGTGATTTATTATCGCTGTAAGATCTCAAGATGAGGACAAAATGGCAAGTATTACATACAGCTGATATAAAAGAGGAAAATATGAGATTAAATGAGTAAAAAGAGTCTTTAAATATGTGAAAATGTTTATTTTCATACTCAAAACTAACTGACAAAGAAAATCTGTGTTTAATTGAGTTTTTATTCAACAGGCATCGAGATGCAGCACAATGTTCAGGTAAGATACTACAGTATGTGCATTAAATCTTTCTGTCTCTCTTCCTGCAGAAAACTCTGAATTTACAACAGATTCAGATCAGTTTGATTTCATCTGAAGTGTTTCAGAGATTATTTTCTGTGTTTTACAGTTGTTGCATGTTAGATTGTTTGATAAGATCCCTGTGAGATCACGTGTAAAATCAAAGTCAAACTCTATCAATAGTCTTTTGTTTTAGACTGTTTAACACACATATTCCTCAAGACTTCAGTCACGATTGACAGCGTTAACTGGGGAAACAAATCATCCAAGTGTGTGGAGACTGTCGCAGTGAAAAAGGGAATTTGTGGACTTCTTATTCTTCAGAGCAAAGTGATAAAACAATTAAATGTACCTTTAGGTTCAACACAAGGGCAATTAATCGGCCGTCTGTAAGCATGTTGCACTAAGCAAAAAAAGACTAATATGGTATGTGTAATATGATGATAATATAGTAACTATGATTCATTTTGTGGCTACTGTAAATTTACTACAAAATACCATGGTGAAACTATGTTTACTGTAGAAAAACATGGTTATTTTTTCTAAGGTAAGGTTAAGGTTAGGTTTAGTGGTAAGGGTTAATGTAGTGTGTCTGTGTGACTCTAAATAAACACAATAAACACACAGCAGTGATGCTCATATACTGTATTGTTTAAATGTGGTGCAAGTAGTATCTGACACTGGGGTGTAAATAGCGTATACCATCGACATCTGCCTTTTTTATATCTGTAAATGAATTTGAACATGATAGATTTGGTATTTCAGCTTTTGATGCAATGCGCCGCTCACGTCTAGTGTAGACAGAGAGTTAGTCTCATTTTAATAAAGTATAATGAACTATACTGTAAAGTACACATACTGTAAAATAAAGTGCAACTCTTACTTTCTCAGTAAAATTACTCTAAACATTTAAAAAAAGACTTTATTGGGGGACTGGGTAGCTCAGCAAGTATTGACGCTGACTACCACACCTGGAGTCATGAGTTCGAATCCAGGGTGTGCTGAATGACTCCAGCCAGGTCTCCTAAGCAACCAAATTGGCCCAGTTGCTAAGGAGGGTAGAGTCACGTTGGGGTAACCTCCTCGTGGTTGCTACAATGTGGTTCTCGCTCTCGGTGGGGCGCGTGGTGAGTTGTGCGTGGATGCCACGGAGAATAGCGTGAAGCCTCCACACGCACTATGTCTCCACGGTAACGTGCTCAACAAGCCACGTGATAAGATGCACGGAGGCAACTGAGAGTCGTCCTCCGCCACCTGGATTGAGGTGAGTCACTACTCCACCACAAGGACTTAGAGCGCATTGGGAATTGGGCATTCCAGATTGGGGAGACAAATGGGAGAAAAAAAAGACTTTATTCACTTCAACAGTAAATGTCTGTTGTGTAAGTTTGAGCTATTTTCTGCCCTTCTGAAACACAAATCCTGTTCATTTCTTTTATCTTCTGTGAATCTGTGTTTTCTTACAGGAGGATGGTGGAGAGAACAAGATTCCTTTGGTGAATATTTCAGGACAGGAGAGAGGACAGGAAAAGAGAGAGCGGATACAACTGAATGACTCGACAACAGTTTGGTCATCTGATGCATCATGAAGTGTCATTCATTAATCGTGTGTTATATAAGTGGAGTGTGTGTAAGAAGGGGACATGATGTGGTATTTATAAATATACTGTAGGTATCGATCAGGAATTCCGGCTGCTGTTCCGGTATAACGTTGCTCTGATGGAGGATCAGTTTCCTCACCTCAAATCCAAACCTCATTTACTATTATGAAAGTGAAAGCTGACTCGAGATCAGTGCAGCTGAATTTATCTTCAATATGAGCCGGCACTGAGATGACTGATGATCATAAACTCATCAGACTCATGCCTTAAACTTGTGAAGAAGACTTTCTACTCTAGATTTTATCTTAACTTCCAAATATTCTCTTCTGCGCTGTGTTTGTCGGTGGGAACCGTATATGATTATGGCGTTTTGTTCATTTAAAGCGGTTCAACAGTTTAATTTTACTGCTGCTGGAAAGATTTGGTGCTTAATAGAAACAAAAAGCTCATACAGACTTTCTCTAGTCTTGAGTTGATTAATTATCAGAGTACTGGAATCTGATTCTCTGTGTAAAGAAAAGCTTTCTGAACAGTGATGGATGTGTCTTTCGTCAGATCATCTGAAGCGGTTCTCAAACATTTCAGGAGAGTTTCAACATTTGATCAAATAAGAACAAGTAAATGTTCCTTTTAATTTTTTATTTCTCTTAAGGACTGTAAGCAACACACACGTGCCACATTTTGAGAACTATTAATGTGCCTGTAGTTAAGATAAATATACAATCCAAAACCCTCATCTAAGCATGTTATTATATTAATGATATGCATCGTTAGTAAACAAACCTGTAGTCAAATTCAAGCACATAAAAGATAAATGAGTTTGAGTACTTTTTTGAAAACTGAATCTAGTGTTTCAGAGTCAAGAGGCCAGTTTTAAAGCTTTTATATAATGTGAGCACATGAGATATCAGCACTCCACAATCCTGAAGCAGTAATGTATATGAACTTTGAAATAGTCTTAAACAAGCAAAGTTATATCAAACTTAATGAGAAATAAAAAAACAAGCTCTTAAGAACTATCATGAGAGATAAAATTATATTTTTTTATATTTTTAGAGTAATTTTCTAAAGTCGAGTTGTGCTGTTTGAGAATATCTGATCTATTGGAGCATTAATTTCTATATCATCTGATGAACAAATGTCAAGTATTTGCTGTGCACCCCGTTGAGTGCACTTCAGTTGTTAATCAGATAAATTCAAAGTAACTTTTTCTAAACAAAAATCATTTTTCTGTTTGTCTTTGTTTTGTTTTGATATGACATTATCATGGTTTTATTATTGGAACATGTTACATGTTACACGTCATCAGTGATCAGATGTGTGCTGTATTTCCCAAAAACATTGCAGCTGTTATCAAGGATGTATTAATGAAGTACAATATCACCATTCTGTCTTTGACACTGTGTGAAGTATATTGTACTCAGTGTGGCTTTAGTTGTATTATAATGTAATGTGCTTTGTACAGTGCATCAGCCTCATGACAAATGGAAATGTTAGATTTTAAAAACTTTTTATTACGTTTTATACCAAATATCAAGTTTTTTTTTTTACTTTATTTGTTGAGAGTGCAAAAATGAAATGTTTGACTTGGGCACTTACAGCGGTGCTCAAATATATGCCAAAAAAATAAAAAAAATAAATCTGCATTGTTCATTCTTTTGATCTTTCATTGAAGTAAAACAGTTGAAAGAGGGCAATATCTCATTAACTTTCAGCCTTCTTTTTAAGTTAATGTGAAAGGGAAAAGTATGTTTGTCCTCACTTTATATTTATGTGGTTTTTATTATTTTATATGTATTAAGTGTTTAAAACAAGTCATTTTATTTACGATGCTAAAATACTGTTAGACTCCTCAGTCTCACAACAGTGTAACTCTGTATGACATTATGAATTAATTTACAACATGTGGGAGATTTTATTTAAACTTTGCGTGTTGGAAATTATCAGTAAATAATCAGGTTTTATATTCAGTAAAACACAAATATTGTGCTGTAAATATTACAGTATATTACAATGTCTTCTAATAAGATTTTTCAGTTTTCAGGTTCTTGAAATGTCTCTATTTTCATCTCATTTACTCATAACGGCCGGCATCTGTAAGTTCGTTTGTCAGGGAAATGTTTTGTGAGTTATGAGAAATAATGAATTTATCCAGCATTGAATCATTTGTAGATCATTGAGTTGAGTGATTATCTCTGTACAGTGATATTACTCTCACATTCTGTAATATAATGTCATCTTTACATCAATGCACTAAACCTTGAACATTTTAGGGTTCATCCTTTGACCTTTCACTGAGAGCTGGAACAACTCACTCCTTACCAAAACTGAAAACAAATCTGATATACACATATTACAAATTTATCTCTAAAATGATCATATCAAAATATGTATTTTAGTTGTCAAATAAATTGCATTTATATTTTTATTGCACAGTTTTTTTTTTCTTGTATCTGTTGTCTGAGCATTTGGTGACTGAAAACGTATTAAAAAACAAGTTTTGTAGAAAATAATAAATAAAATCTGATATACACATATTACAAATGTATCTCTAAAATGAACGTGACATTATTTGCTTGTAAGACGCAGTTAATCAGCTGTAATTTACAAAGTTTTCTATTCATTTTCCCAAAGTCAAATTCAAATGTTAAGATCTTACTAATTTACAAATGTTTATTTTTGGTCTTTGGTTGCTGTCCTGTGCTCAGATGAGAATTTATAACAACCTATTGGACTAAGAAAGAGGATCATTCCTGCTTTGAACACAAGATGGCACTCTCTGCATAGTGTGCAACTTTTAGGATGCATACTTTCACACTATGGACACTTCCTGTATTTGTATCCTGCTGAAGTATTAACATTTACCAATATGTCCAATAGATAACCAGAGCAAAACATGCAAAAGAATACTTGATGTGTTTCACGAGGGACAAAGTGACACAAAAAGAACTATATAAGCAAATAATTGTATATTATTGGATCTATTTCTCCTCCACCATCCCAGAATCAACACAAGACTTGAGGAAGTGTGTATGTGCTTTTTGTTTGTTCTGTATTTCTTGTCTAGTTGGAGACAGATGACGTGAATTTGACTCTTTTCTCATTGGCTGTCGCTGCGCGATATCGCTCTTCATTTGCATAAAGTTGAATTTTTCTCATCTTTGTCTCGTCGCTTGACACGCCCACATCCTGTCACCAACGGTCGCTGTCGCTCGTGTCGCCGGAAGTCGCCAGCTCTCATTGAGAATGAATGGTCTCCTGTTGCTTGCAGTGACAAAATCGCTGACAGTGTGAACGGGGTTTTAGTCAGCTTGCTATGATTGTGAAATTTTGGTCAAACACATCCTGTTTTCTCTGTGTAAAAACAGCCGTCTGAGCGGTGGGTCCCCTGAGTATTTCATGATATCCGGTGTGTTCTCTCCTCCATCATGTTAAATGTTTATATATCCAGTATCTGATCGTATCAGGTAAGTTTGTGTGTAATCACTCAGTCAGTTGTGTCTCTCTGTTGTGATATATCTTAATGATGAAGCTTTTTTTAAATGTATTTTTATTTAAAGTTTGACAAGGCAGGATATTGCAGTACAAAAATAAAGAACAGAAACAGTTACTTTTCCCTTTAGCAGTCAAAAATAACACATAATCATGCATCATAACTAGGCCATTCATAAAACATTTTAAATGCACATAAAATAAAAGACCAATTACATTTTCTATTGGCAAACACGACCTGAAATGCATTAAAACATCCCGCAGTCAAGTCATCAAGTACCATATATATGTCACTTATAAAACAGTTTTAGAGCACTAGGAATAAAAGAAAGTTCATATCTTTTTGTTTTACTCCTGGGCACAACATATTCCCTATGTCGACGAAGTGAATAATTGGATGTTGGGGCCACAGGCAGGAAACTATTCAATGGCGATGAACTGTCATTGAGTATGTTAGTGAGGTTATGTATGGTGGCCTCATCACGCCTCTCACTCAATGATGGGAGAGAAGAAGTCGGGATACCTATTATTCGACAACAGCGTTTTTGAACCCTCTCTAACTCATCAGAGAGACCTTTAGACAGTCCACCCCAAACAGGGCTGGCATACTCAAGAACTGGCTGTATAAAAGTCAAATATATTTGCATTAAAACATTGCACGGGAGACCCCGCTCTCTTTGCAACACTAAGATCAGATCCTTGGAAGTGACTTCAGTTTAGAACAGCACGAACACAAGCGGAGTGATACAAACAGTGAAGCGTTCGAGTGCTGATGTTCTGAGACATCAGCACTCATGAAACATCTCGTCCAATCAGATTCGAGGACCAGAACTGTTGTATAAAACCGAAAAGTACACCCAAAAAAAGACAATTGTGTCATTTACTCGCCCTCAAACTATTCCAACCTTCTTCCATGTAAGATCAACAACCCTGTTCATGCGGTATTTAAAACACAGTCTGTGAATATATTGACCAAGTTTAAAGTTAAAAATACTGGCAGCATTGCAGTGACTAAAACATACTCATCGCGTTCAACAACATACAATAATATAAACTTACATCTGCGTAATGTAATTAGGTTTGTCACGGCAACCAACATGCTCCGATCTGGTTATGTCGTCACAATGTGACTATGTTAGCTGGGTTGAACTGTTCAGGAGAATTACCGTAACAAATACAGTAAAAACTAAAAAATTAACAAGATAATACATGCAATTTTTTTAGATGTAAAAAGTATGATTTTACCATATGATTAAAGGTAAAAATGTGTATCAAATTTAACAAGAAAATAAACAATTTTAATCAGAATCAGAATGAGATTTATTGCCAAGTGTGCTTACACACATACAAGCAATTTGTCTTGCTGACAGAAACTTACAAACAATACAAGACAGAGATAATAATAAAAAATTGTATAAAAATAAAGTGAATAAAAAATATAACTATATACAAAAAATATACAATAAGACAAAATATATATATATATACATATATGTACAAATACAGAAGTCCCTGCATGACCCACATGAATAAATCATCCTATAGTTATTTAAAACATTTTAAAGTGCAAATCAGATTTTAATAGTTCCAGAAGAAACACTAGAAGAACTCAAAAAGGCTATATTTGTCATTTTTGTGCTTGAATTTGACTACAGGTTTGTTTACTAACGATGCATATCATTAATATAATAACATGCTTAGATGAGGGTTTTGGATTGTATATTTATCTTAACTACAGGCACATTAATAGTTCTCAAAATGTGGCACGTGTGTGTTGCTTACAGTCCTTAAGAGAAATAAAAAATTAAAAGGAACATTTACTTGTTCTTATTTGATCAAATGTTGAAACTCTCCTGAAATGTTTGAGAACCGCTTCAGATGATCTGATGAAAGACACATCCATCACTGTTCAGAAAGCTTTTCTTTACACAGAGAATCAGATTCCAGTACTCTGATAATTAATCAACTCAAGACTAGAGAAAGTCTGTATGAGCTTTTTGTTTCTATTAAGCACCAAATCTTTCCAGCAGCAGTAAAATTAAACTGTTGAACCGCTTTAAATGAACAAAACGCCATAATCATATACGGTTCCCACCGACAAACACAGCGCAGAAGAGAATATTTGGAAGTTAAGATAAAATCTAGAGTAGAAAGTCTTCTTCACAAGTTTAAGGGATGAGTCTGATGAGTTTATGATCATCAGTCATCTCAGTGCCGGCTCATATTGAAGATAAATTCAGCTGCACTGATCTCGAGTCAGCTTTCACTTTCATAATAGTAAATGAGGTTTGGATTTGAGGTGAGGAAACTGATCCTCCAGCAGAGCAACATTATACCGGAACAGCAGCAGGAATTCCTGATCGATACCTACAGTATATTTATAAATACCACATCATGTCCCCTTCTTACACACACTCCACTTATATAACACACGATTAATTAATGACACTTCATGATGCATCAGATGACCAAACTGTTGTCGAGTCATTCAGTTGTATCCTCTCTCTTTTCCTGTCCTCTCTCCTGTCCTGAAATATTCATCAAAGGAATCTTGTTCTCTCCACCATCCTCCTGTAAGAAAACACAGATTCACAGAAGATAAAAGAAATGAACAGGATTTGTGTTTCAGAAGGGCAGAAAATAGCTCAAACTTACACAACAGACATTTACTGTTGAAGTGAATAAAGTCTTTTTATAAATGTTTAATTTTACTGAGAAAGAAACAGTTGCACTTTTATTTTTTGATATCAAAAATGAAATTTCAACCAGTAAAATTATAATTCTCGTTTTATTTTCACTTGTAGAATTTCACAATTATCTGTCATTCACTCCTGATTAAAACACAATTAAAGATATCTAATTAATTCACTAGTTGGAATTTCAATTCTCATTTTTGATGTCTGTAATTTGGTTTTCTCTAGTGGAAATGATAATTTCAGATATCTGTAATGTGATTGTGACTAGTAAGAAAACCTTCAAAGAAACAAAATCAGAAAAATCAAATCTAACATGTTGAAATACATTTACAGATATAAAAAACACTTTCACTAGTAATAATTCCATTCCTGACATCAAAAATGAGCATTTGAACTTAAATTGAATTGTTGATATTTATATCCTGCATGTGATTAAATATATATTTGTGACTTCAAATCAAATGTTTAAACTTGTGGCAAATTGTCCATTGTTGCCAAAGATTTCATTACCGGTGAAGAACAGAAACTTCTGGCAAACGTTTGCGGCGAATCACAAGCTCATTTACATGTGAAAATAATGAGTGGCAGGTTTGCGGAGAGTTTGCCAGAACTCTAGATATTTTTGTAATTGTTTCTTTCTTCAGCAGAACACATATGAAGTAAAATAGTAAAATATCTCAGCTCAGTAGGTCCTTAAAATGCAAGTGGATGGAGATTAGAAGATATTAATTTAATTTAAGTATGGATGATGTTTATGCTGACTGTCTGTGATTTTTTGGAGCTTCAAAATGTTTGCTCACCATCGTCTCTAATGAACGTTTTGTAGATCACAAACTCTTCACAAAGACTCTGTTTCATTAATCTTGAATATGAATTACTGCATGACATTGGCAATGATTTTTAGTTTATAGTTTTGTATTCTGCTTGTTTGTTGTTTTGGCATGACTCATTAAAGTTGAGCTTGATAAAAATAAAAAGATGAGAAAAGGAGGAATACAGTTTACAGCGTACATTTAAGATATAATATAAATATTTTGGCCTGATGTATCGTATACTGAACGATTTTGACCATTGTTTTTCTTGCTATTAGGGCTGCAACAAATGATTATTTTTATAATCGATTAATCTAACGATTATTAGAGCGATTATTCAACTATTCAGCGATTATTGCAACGATTAATCATCAGCTCTTAACCGATTATTCAGCTTGTGCCCCGACTTAAAGTTTGTATTAAACGTGCTTACTAACAATAAAGAGGACAAAATCATCTTTTAAAAATACCTCTAAATGACATTCACTGAATTAAAGGGAAAAATACTTTTTATTATGTTTAATTCAGTAAATCCTATTGTTATCAAGTGTTTTTGTCTTGTGTTACATTTGAAATTGTCTAAAAATCCTTAAAACAAGATACATTTACTTGAGAAGCATCATATCAGATATTTAGACTTGCTTTAAGAGAATGTCTCTTAAATTTAAGTGTATTTTTCACTTATACTTCTGCGAGTGCAATAAAGACAAAATATACTTATATTCAAGATGTATCCTCTGAAAGCAAGTCTAAATATCTGATATGCTGCTTCTCAGGTGAATGCATCTGTTTTTAAAGGATTTTTAGATATTTTAAAATATTTGTATTTTTAATATTATATTCAACATTCTCAGATAACAATTTTTTCTTCTGCATTATAGCTGCTAAAGTAAATGTTGTTTTAAAGGAGTTTTAGATATTTATATTGGAAAACAAGCCAAAACAAAAACAACTCAAAAACGTATTTTGTTGCCGTGTATAATGGGGCGAAGACTCTCTCATCTTTCTGTTCACTTCAATCCATCTTTAACTCTCAAAAAAACAAACTCTCTCTTATTAATAAAGCTGAGTATTGGCAATTTTCTTCACGATAAGAAATAAACAGTGACACATATATTATGATTCAATAAGAGTCATCACGTTATAATCTAGCTGCATTAAGCGTGTGCGCTCGAGGGACAAGCGTCCCGTGACAGTGTGTGTCAGCCGGATGCAGTTTCAATCTCTCCCTCTTAGATCGGGACATTCACTCAACTCATAGAAGAGGCGCTGACCGCACAGAGAAATAACAGGTTCGGAGTTTGTAGTAATTTACATGATCTGCTTCTGTATTATTTGAACTTTAATAAAGCTATAATGCATTCAATATAACTGCATTAAAGATGTAACACCGGGGTGTTTCCTTTAAAGAGCTCCAGCTCCACTTATTCCACATCGAGAGTGCTTCTGTATTTACTTATTTTGTATTTCTGCATTATAATTCCCTCATCCTTTGTGATCTACATCAGCTGAAGCTGTTTGGAAAGTTTAAAGTGCATCTGGACTGTGATCTGTGTAATTCTTCCTCTCCTCAATCAGGCGTGAACTGCAGTGCTGCTCTCACGCATCATCATTAGAGTTTAATGTTATGTTAAATGAGATCAAATTACTATTCGACAATGACAAATTTTGTCGACAATTTTTTATTTTCGACGTTGTCGATTACGTTGACTAATCGTTTCAGCCGTACTTGCTCCATATTTCAGGAATTATTGTCGGATGAAATCAGCAGTCTTTTATTTCTTAGTGCATCACGCTCACCGACAGCGATTAATTGGCTTGTGTTCAATCTAAAGATTAATTTGATTGAATTATTAAATTTACTACAGTTTGCTCTGAAGAATAAGAAGTCCACAAATTCCCTTTTTCACTGCGACAGTCTCCACACACTTGGATGATTTTTTTCCCCAGTTAACGCTGTCAATCATGACTAAAGTCTCGAGGAATATGTGTGTTAAACAGTCTAAAACAAAAGACTATTGATAGAGTTTGACTTTGATTTTACACGTGATCTCACAGGGATCTTATCAAACAATCTAACATGCAACAACTGTAAAACACAGAAAATAATCTCTGAAACGCTTCAGATGAAATCAAACTGATCTGAATCTGTTGTAAATTCAGAGTTTTCTGCAGGAAGAGAGACAGAAAGATTTAATGCACATACTGTAGTATCTTACCTGAACATTGTGCTGCATCTCGATGCCTGTTGAATAAAAACTCAATTAAACACAGATTTTCTTTGTCAGTTAGTTTTGATTATGAAAATAAACATTTTCACATATTTAAAGACTCTTTTTACTCATTTAATCTCATATTTTCCTCTTTTATATCAGCTGTTTGTAATACTTGCCATTTTGTCCTCATCTTGAGATCTTACAGCGATAGTAAATCACACCAGCAGTTACAGCGACAACCAGAACACCAACACATATTCCTGCTATATCACCAGAAGACAGACCTGGATCTGAAGTTTTTAAGTCTGATACTGTAATGATGAAGAGAGACAGTCATTAGTGTCACTGAATGTGATCTGATCTATGAATCATCAGCTCTTTATAACAACTGAAGATCTGCTACTGCAATGTATCTCTATTGACAATAGAAACTGTTCAATAAATGAATATATTGAATCAATAAAAAGTACAAAGTGCTCTGATGAAAGAATTACTGAGTTGATTTAAAAAGACGTCGTGGGAAAATGCATTAAATGATGAAATCGTCCTCACCGCTGACATTAACACTGAAGCTCTTTACGCTGCAGCTGCTGCTGATACTGCTGCTGATCTCTAGTTGATAAAGTCCAGAGTCTGTAGTTGTGGTGTTTGTGATAGTGAGATCTCCAGTCTGATGGTCAATCTTCAGTCTGTCTCTGAATCTCTCAGCACCTTCATCACACGTCACATCTGTACAGCTCTTACTGGGATCTTCATTCATTTCAGCTATACGAGTGTCACTGAAATACCACGTCATCACAACATCTCCCTGTTTTACAGTATCATCAGTGTGTAGAGTGACAGAATCTCCTTCAATCATCGACTTTATCTTCATTTCAGCACCAGACACACCTGAAACACACATGAACAGTTTCTTCTTTTGGGTGAAAAACCCCCACCATAGTAGAGGACAGAACTGAGGAACTGAAAACTATTCTGCACATAAATTACTGAACAAGGAATATTCCTTTAATATAAGGCCACACATATGCAACAGCTGGTCTGATTTGATCGTAAGTATTTAAGAACGTCACATCATGCCAAGATTAAAGGAGAAGTCTGAGTCCCTGAGAAGGAAGGTTGTTGAAGCTCGACTCTGGAAATGTATTTAAAGTCTTTTCCAAGCTAATTAAAATCCACCATTCAACTGCATGTAAAATATTCTACAAATTGAGACGGTTTCAATCACAATCTGTCCAGGCACCACCAAATTCACCCCAAGATGTGTGAAAATATCTTGTTAACTCCAGTAAGTGCTTAAAGAAGTGCAAGAAGGGGGAGCCTGGGTAGCTTAGCGAGTATTGACACTGACTACCACCCCTGGAGTCGTGAGTTCGAATCCAGGGTGTGCTGAGTGACTCCAGCCAAGTCCTCTAAGCAACCAAATTGGCCCGGTTGCTAAGGAGTGTAGAGACACATGGGGAACCTCCTCGTGGTCACGATTAGGGGTTCTCACTCTCAATTGGGCACGTGGTAAGTGGTAAGAAGAAAATACTGTAGTTCGACACAGATGAAACTCAAAAAATAGTTTTAAAAATCAAATTTAAGACTTTAAGACCTTTTTCAAGACCTGAACAAATAAAATGAATACCGTATCCACATACCAAAACAAACACACAATCTCAAAATAAATCATGTTTCACAGGCAGTAGCACACATTCAACATGGCCTTAACATTGCTTATCAGTAAAACAGGGTAAGCTATATGCAAGTTTAAAATACTTAAGACATGTTTTCCACATATATCACATTAACATTGGTCTCATTATATAAATAAATACAAATTAGAGGTAGACAAATATTGGATTTTGCTGAAACGATAATGTGTTGAAAGAAAAGCCCCACTTTTGAATTAATCTGCCAATACTTTGAAAAATCGGAAGCCAATATTAAATGACTCACCAGGTTGGACGGTGACAGTGAATGCCTTTCTAGCATTGGTGTTGTTGATGAAGGTCCACAGTAGATAATCTCCAGAGTCTGTAATACTGATGTTCTTGATGGTGAGAGATCCAGTCTGATTGTTCGGCTTCAGTCTGTCTCTGAATCTCTCCTGACCAGTCTCAAACTTCACATCTGTACAGAACTTACTGAGATCTCCACAGATTTGAGCTATGAGATTGAGATTAAAATACCATTTAACTGAACTGGATTTGTCATTTTGTAATCCAGTAACAGCAGTGCGTAAAGTAGGAGAATCTCCCTCCATCACTGACACTGACGTCTTCATTTCATCAACACCAAACACACCTGGAGACACAAATGAACAGTCACTCTTCAAGATGCACAACAGGAAAACACTGTGAAAATGATTCTTTTACAGGTCATATTGTCAAGATGACACAAACACAACAAGAACATTCACTCATGACACAAACTAACATCTTTCTCAAGTATGTCTTGTACACATCCATGCACACAATACAATCCACATCACATTCATACTGTATATCCCCTCCTCATGCATACAATCTGTACAAACTACTGATCAAGTAGAAATAGATCCTTGAGGAAACTACAGCAGGTAACTACTGTTATTCTGTGTATAAAACATCTGTGGGCCAGTTAAATATTTTGATTTATATTCTTTTTTATATGGTTTTCAGACGGTCCCTTATCCACCCTATGCAACATTTCCAATTTATATCTTTGTTAAATTGACGATCTGGAATGATTTCACCGTGACGAGCTCTGACCATCTTAAATACGGGACAAATCGCGTCATTTTCATCTTTAAATACAGAACAATCATTTTACGGGACGGGCGGCAACCCTAAATCTTCGAGACATTCATATGGGCCAACACGGAACCCACAGACGAACACATTTGGGGTCATTATATGAAGCTGTGTCACTTTGTGAATGTTTTATCATTAATAGGAAGAATGTAACAATGTCTTACCATCATCGAGTAAAAAACACACAGTGAGCAAATAAAAGAAAACCTTCATTTTCATCCGATGTTCTGGAAAAAAATGTCCACATGTCGTCTGCGGCTTCGAGCTGTTTAGAAAATAATTTGTTCTATGTAAGAAATGTAACAGACGAATATATACGACAGTAACTTTCCCACTTTAAACAACAGTTATAGTTCATAATAAATAACTTAAACTGACAATAGGCCCCGACCTCAGTTGATATACGTGATTTTCACATGATGAAAGTGAAAGTAACGCCCCGTTCAGCTATGGGCGTTCCTACTGCACTAATGTTATTGGTCGACTGCACAGCTGGCCATAGCTTCAGAAATCTGATCACAGATGAGCTAGATTGCCAGTAGAACAAATATATCATTCTGATTGAACAATTAATCATTTGTTTTGCCTCTAATAATGAGCATTCTTCAGGGGAGAGTGCTTTTATATAAACTACAGCTGTGCTTAATGCATTATATCATGAACAAGACGAACAATCTATTAATATATGAATTAAACTCACTAACAATGTCGACAATTTCTGGTATATTATCCAAATTAATCAGAAATCAGTTTACGTGCTGCTAAAAATTAGCATTCTGGACGGGGATGTGTTATAAACTGAATCAATTCTCAATTCATTATATCAATAAAAAGATCAATCTTTCAATGTATCAAACTCACTCAGAATGCAACAGTTTCTGAGACGTTTTTCCATACATCATCGTTTTATTATATCCATGTAAGTTGTTACAGAAACATGATATAGAACAGTGAAATCGATGACAACATCTCCTCTGTCTTTCCTGAACTTATCCATTATCTCACAGGAGACAGATGACATGAACACGAACAGTGTTAGGGAGACTATTCCATAGTTTAGGAGCCAAATATGAAAAGGATCTACCTCCTTTTGTTGATTTTGATATTCTAGGAACTATTAACAGGCCAGAATTTTGCGATCGTAATGAACGTGTTGGAATATAGCATGTCAGAAGGTCACTTAAGTACTGCAGAGCTAGACCATTCAAAGCTATGTATGTAGTTAACAGAATTTTAAAAGTAATAAGACATTTAACAGGTAGCCAATGTAACGACGATAAAATGAGGCTAATATGATCATATTTCTTGGTTCTAGTCAGCACTCTGGCAGCTGCATTTTGAACCAATTGAAGTTTATTTATTTAACTTGCTGGACATCCTCCCAGTAATGCATTACAATAATCTAGTCTTGAGGTCATGAATGCATGAATTCGTTTTTCGTTATCAGCAACAGAGAGCATGTATCGTAATTTCGCAATATTTCTTTGGTGGAAGAATGCTGTTCTACAAACTTTGAAAATTTTATTTTCAAAGGACAGATTGGTATCAATATAACACCTAAGTTCTTCACTGTTGAGGACAATGTAACAGTACATCCATCGAGAGTCAAATTATATTTTAGCGGCTTGTTTTAGAGGTTTTTGGTCTGATAATTAGTACCTCTGTTTTGTCAGAATTGAGTAGAAGGAAATTTCTGGCCATCCAATCTTTGATTTCATTGATACACACTAATTTGGAGAATTGTGAAATTTCACCAGGTTTTAAAGAAATATAAAGTTGGGTATCGTCGGCATAACAGTGGAAACTTATTCCATAATTCCTGATAATATATCCCAAGGGAATCATATACAAGGAGAAAAGCAGAGGCCCTAAAACTGATCCCTGTGGCACTCCATACTTAACATTTGTTTGATTTGACAATTCCTCATTTACATAGACAAAGTGGTAGCGGTCTGCTACATAGGACCTAAACCATGCTAATGCAAGTCCACAAATGCCAACATAATTCTCTAGCCTATTCAAGAGAATGTCATGATCTAGTGTGTCGAAAGCAGCACTAAGATCTAAAAGCACTAGAAGAGACATGCAGCTGCGATCAGATGATAAGAGCAAGTATTTGGTAACTCTGATAAGTGCAGTCTCAGTACTGTGATGGGGGCTAAATCCTGACTGAATTTGTTCATATATACTATTTCTCTATAGAAATTAACATAGTTGGGAGAACACTACCTTTTCTAATATTTTCGACATACACGGGAGATTTAAAATCGGTCTATAATTAGCCAATTCTCCAGGATCAAGTTGTGATTATGGCGATGAGTTGGTCCTGTCACATTTTGTCTGACTCCAAAAGAGTTGAAAATATCGATAAATGCTAATCCCAATGTGTCATTTTCATTGTCTATGTGAATGTTGAAGTCACCAACAATTAAAGCTCTATCTACATTAACTACTAGATCTGATAGAACAGTTGAAAATTCACCAAGGAAATCAGAATAAGGCCCGGGTGATCTATATACTGTAGCAAGGTCAAAAGACGACAGAGTTTTTTTATTTATATCTGAAGGTGTCACATTAAGCATTATTAGTTCAAAAGACTTAAATGTATATCCTGTCCTCTGAGTAACACCAAAAACTTCACTGTAAATTGTAGCAACACCTCCTCCTTGAACCTTCAGATGAGGATCATGTTTATAACAATAACCTGGGGGAGTAGATTCATTTAAACTAATATATTCATCTGGCTTAAGTCAGGTTTTAGTCAAACAGAGCACATCCAAACTATGATCTGTAATTATTTCATTTACAATTAGTGCTTTGGTTGAAAGAGATCTAATGTTTAGTAGCTCTACCTTTATATGAAGTTTATCTTAAAAAAATTTTTTTTTCAAGTTTGACCTTTCTCGAATTGTTTCTAAATGATTTAGTGAGGGGTTTGTGTTTGGTAGTTAGGGGAACAGACACAATCTCTATGTGATATCTAGGTGATACAGTCTCTATGTGTTGTAGTTTATGTGACCTGTGTGACTTCTCAAGGCAGCTAGCAGATGTTCATTTTAACCAGTTTGTCTGCTTCCTTACCTGGGCCCCAGTTAGTCAAATACTATCACTATTAAGACTATTAGCCAAATTACTAGAGAGGAGAGCGGCACCTTCCCTGGAGGGATGGAGTCCGCCTCTCTTTAACAGGTCAGGTCTACCCCACAAACTCTTCCAATTATCTATGAATCCTGTGCTATTCTCCATACACAACTCTGACATTCAGCCATTCAGTGACACTAATCTACTATAAACCTCATCACCACGATGAGCAGGGAGGGGGTCCGAGTATATTACTTTTTGCAAGGTCACACACCTCTTTAATATTATCTTTAGTGATCTCCGACTGGCGAAGCTGGACATTGTTAGTGCCGATATGAATAACAATTTTAGAAAATCTACGTTTTGCATTAGCCAGCACTTGTAAATTTGATTTGATGTCAGATGCCCGAGCCCCCGATATGCATTTAACAGTGGTGGCTGGAGTCTCTATTTCCATGTTCCTTACAATAAAGTCACCGATAACAAGGGCTCTTTCAACATGATTCTCAGTGGGTGCATCACTGAGTGGAGAGAATTGATTGAAAACCCTAACAGGAACAGGAAGTTTTATATATATATATATATATATATATATATATATATATATATATACAGTATATATTTATAACACACAATATACAATTGCTTGTGAGGATACACAACTCCTACCGAAGTGCTGCGGGGAATCAGGATGCTGAGGCCTGTTCACCAGCGAAGCGTCAAGCAGCGAGGCGGAATGATGTTCGCTGGAACACTGCAGGGGAGTGGAGGGTCTTCTCGTTGCCGTGAAGATTCCGCCTGCTGACTCGTGTAGTCGCCGGCGAAGGGTAGAGGCCTTCTAGACGAGAGATGAATCGCTGTCTTGAAGAAAAAAATTCTGAGGAAATGGTGTTCCTGCACCTGCTTTTATAGCGGACATCTTTGCACCAAAAGAGGCAGGGCTTATACACCATAGCCAATATTAGAATGTTGGCGTTATTGTTGAGAGGTTTCAATTAGGTAGTGTAAGAAGGCACTCCCCATATGCATTATTAAACGCAATGTCAAGTGTACTGAGTCGTAAGGGAACTGCCTTTGATCTCGTAGCGGCTGATCCATTACGAGAAGTGAGAACTGTCCGACTTGACAGATCTTATTTCACTCCTCTACTGACTGCACCATCCTACTCTCATTAGAGGCATTTGGCATCTCAAACGAGCCTTTTGCCTCGTCGCTTGACATGGCAACATCCTGTTGCCAACAATCACTAGTGTCACCAGAAGTCGCCAGCTCTCATTGAAAATGAATGGTCACCTGTCGCTTGCAGTGACAAAATCGCTGACAGTGTAAATGAGGCTTGAGGCCCTGTTGTGCCTGACAAAGGTTTAGGTGGTTTTGAAGGAAAGGGCTGGGTTCAATTCAAGTTAAGCTCAATCGACAGCATTTGTGGCATAATATTGATTACCACAAAAATTAAAATTAAAATTCCTTTAAAAAGCACAAATCTGTGTTCCAGTGAGACATTTACAATGGAAGTCAGTGGGGTCAATCAGTAAACATTTAAATTAGATTCAACTTTATTGTCATTGTACAGAGTACTGGTACAGAGCCATTGAAATGCAGTAGTTTTCACATATCCCAGCTGAGCTGGGGTCAGAGCACAGGGTCAGCCATGATACAGCACCCCTGGAGAAGATGTGGTCAAGGGCCTTGCTCAAGGGCCCAACAGTGGCATCATGGTGGTGTTGGGGCTTGAACCCCCGACGTTCTGGTCAGTAACCCAGAGCCTTAACTGCCTAGATTAAGACACGATTTTAGTGTGATAAAATCACTTACTAACCGAATCTGTGCAAAGTTAAAGAAAATTTTACAACTTTGTTGCCATTGGAAATGTCTACAAATCCTAAAACCCTAAAATTACTCTTCATTCACTTCCATTGTAAGTGACTCACTGTAACTTTTTTTTAAGAAAAGGAGGGAAAAATGGCACAAATGCTGTTGATTGTGCTTAACTTGTATTGAACCCGGAACATTCCTTTAAGGCAGTTAAATTAAGGGGTTGGGTTATAATTTGCTCATTCTATAATTTAGGGCATAGGTTCTCAACCATGTGGTCAGAACCCACTAGGGGGCCTCAGCACACTTCCAGGGGGGCCTCAAGATCTCTTACAATTATTTAAAATATGATAGATTATTATAATTGTTTTTATAATTATTATAATTCGACTTACTGAAAATGCTAAAAATTTTATAACTCCCTTCAGCACTTTTTTAAGGAAAACACAAGTTTTAAGGAAATATATTATAATAGATATATCTTATAATATAAATATCTAATCACCTACATGGGTTGCCTTGTTTTCAAAAAGGTTGAGGACCACTGATTCAGGGTATGTCCATTGATGATAACCATTTTCTTCAGAAATATACCATTTTATCCATTAAGGGAAAGTATGTTACAACATCACACAAATATTTTGGACACCCCATGTTTCATTCAGCTTGAAATTGCCATGATGTTTCTTAATTGACAGTTTTTGCATTGTCCGTTTTTGAAGTGAGTGGGTCTTAAGTACAAAACAATGAAAATAAATGTTAAAGTCAACATTATCTATATTTTATTTATCAAGTCTAAACACTTCAGAAAAAATAGTATTTTTTAATTTAATTTGACATTTTAATAAAGAATATATTTTTTGTCCAATCAGGTTGCGCCCTTGCTTGTGAACATGCACTATAATGCAGTAAGGTGCGCAGTAAAGACTTGGAAATTTCATTCCATCTAAGGGGTTCAAACCTCCTCTTTCCAAACATCCAGTCCAGACAACATTGTTTTAGACTTTCTCCGAGTATGGCACCAGTTAATTAGTGTTACTACACAACAGAGAGAACATATTGATAGGTTTTTGGTCGGTTTGTGCTCATTGATGTCATACAAGGGTTAGGGTTAGGTTAGGGTAAGGGGTGACCACATCTTCAAGCTTCAAAAGGACACAAAAGCATAATTCAGAAGTCTAATAAATTATTCCATGAGAACTTATGAATCTAATGTATTATGTAGTGAAACTGTTGACTGACTGTTGATCTCCTGTCCGCATTCATGAGACTGCACAAGACCAACAGTTCATGTAGCCCCATCACGATATGGGGCATTCATGCAAAAATCGTATTGTTTATCTAAAAACAGGTGACAAATAACATAACTGCTTATGCACCGAAAGCGATCAGATCACTTTAGAAGACATTCATTTAACCACTGGAGTCATATGGATAACGTTTATGCTGACTATCTGTGATTTTTGGAGCTTCAAGAGTCGGATCACCATCCACTTGCATTTTAAGAACCTACTGAGCAGAGATATTTTTCTATTTTTTTTCTCAAATGTGTTCTGCTGAAGAAAGAAAGTCATACACACTTGAGATATCATGAGGGTGAGTAAATAATGAGATAATTTAAATTTCTGGGTGAACTGTACCTTTAACATAATTAATAGGACTAACTGTAGGCTGCTTCAGTAATTAACAACATATTCAAAACATTTTGTTGATTATTATTACTCTAGTTATTCGTGTAATGCTTTGATAAACACATTCACAAATTATGTTTTGAAGGAATAGTTCACCCAAAAAAGAGAATTCTATCATCATCAACCTCATGTAGTTTCAAACCCAGTATTTTAAGTGGAAAGTACTCTCCTTCTGAACTCGATTTTTTGGATAAATAAAATATTTATAAACAAACATATGTTGCGAACAAAAGAGAGAGTAATAAATAAACTTGGGGTTTTATACTCTAGGCAGGGCTCTTCAACTATTCAGGTGAAAACTGAACTGGTGCCAAACTTTTTTTTTTCCATATTCATCTTGCCTAACACTTTTAACTAACATGATAACATGTATAACATTTTTTTTTAAAAAAACAAAAAAAACTGGTAGCACGTTTTTTACAGTAATTTTCTACATTTACACACTATATAATTACAACAACTACAGTAATTACTTGGTACTACTCCTAAACCTAACCCCTACCCTAACCTTAACCCATATTAAGTACACGTAGTTACCTAATATTACTCAGTACTTTCTTGGGTAAGTACACTGTAAGTATACTGAAAGTACACATCCTGTAAAATAAAGTGCAACCAAAAAACTGTTATTACTTTGCATTTATTTACATTAAAATAGTATTTAATTACATCAAAATAGGTATTTAATTAAAATGTTCAAGTTCTGGCCATAAATTCCTGGAATTAATCTGATCTGGCTGAAGAACAAACTTGACTTCACACCCTCAACTAACAAATATATTTTGATTAATCCGATGCACAGGTAGATCTAAACCTACTGGGTTCAGTTGTCCAGCTACAGGGTCATCAGCCGGGAGCCTCCTATCATGGATGTTTCGGCACATTAATCCTAGAACATCTCCTGGTGGTGAGGCAGTGGTCAGGGATGTTTCCCTGCTTCCCCCCGCAGCTGGACATCGGATCCTTTCGATTGCCTTTCACTCTTGCTTTCCCATCAAGACATTCCTCCTTTCCCGTCGAGACATACCATACAACCAGGGTCCAGTACATCCCTCCCCATGAGCAGACCTACCCTACGTCCAAGGTCTCTCCTCTGTTAGAAAAAGCACAAGCTATCAATCTCTGTCTACCACCCGTCTAGTGCCAATCCTTAAATCATGAGACATAAGAGGCGAGCTGCAAGACTGCATCAGCCACCCCTCCAAAGCCTAGCTTTGCCTGGTTTTGCTCCCCCACTCAATCCCTCTCCAGAAACCAGAAATAGTTCCTCCCCACCCTTTTTCTCTTCTACAAACTACCTCACCACAATTCACATTTGTTCCCTATTCCTTCTTTCTCACTTCTGCACACCCCACTTTTCATACTTCCTTCTTAACCATAGCGAGAAGCTCCCTTTTCTGGTTCCTCTGGCATTTCCTTCAGGGACTTCTTCAATGCTGATCCAAAGATACTAATGTTTTTCAACAGGTGCTGCTTTAATGTTCCAATAAACCCTCGACAACTGACCTCCACAGGGTAAGTGGCAGCCCTCCGTCAATTTTCCCTGCACTCGGTGGCCAGATCAGCATATTATAGCTTCTTACTCTCATAGGCTGCCTCCAGTCCCTCTTCCCATGGGACAATAAGTTAAATTATTACGATTTTCCTAGCTGATGCCGACCATAATATTATGTCTGGCCTCAATTTTAGCTGCTGGCCAAGGTCGAACACCATTGACCAATCACTTCCATGTGCCAGGATTGACCTTTCCTCCCTCCGTGCCGTGCATTGTGTGGCACCTCTCTTTTTAACAAACTTGATGTACTTCCTCTGAGGAGCATGGTGGCCTTTGTTGGCCTTTATTCTATACACATCAAGGATCTCTGCCAGTTTTCGCAGAACCTGATCATGCCGCCACCTGTACCGTCCTTGTGCCAGGGTGATCTTGCACCCAGCCAACATGTGCTGCAGATTTGCCCTTGGGCCACTGAGACAAATTTCCAGTTTGGAAGAGTGTCATATTTGAATAAATAAAATAAAAATAAAAATCAGCCTGGCCTAGGGTATCTTCCAAAGGTCAACCCATCCTAAAACTCTATTAGATGCACCTTCCCATACTGTCCAGCGCCCTTGCTGCTGACTGACTGACTGCTCGAATCATATAAAGTACCTTTCCTCTTCCATCTTAGTTACTTCTGTCACGTTCTTCGCTTTCTTCTGTGTTTTAGAGGCTGCTGACCACAGTTTGGGAGCCATCCCCCATTAAAAGGCATGCTCTTGCTGACTGGGATCTTCCAACAATCTCTAGTTGCTTCAGTCTTGAAACAACCCGTTTACAACCTCCTCTGCCTTCCAGGTGCCGCTTGTTCAGACCTGTGCTTGACAAGCCCTCACTGACTGGTCTGTTGCTTCCCTCAGTTCTAAGAACAGCCTGGCCTTCTCCTGCTTGTAACCCAGGGTGATGGACTTCCAAAACAATGCTACGTCTGAAAGACAATGATGCAAGCTGCCACTTCCTGATGTAACTGTTGGCTTTGGTGTACTTCCTTGCACTGCCGCTGCAGTGATCTCACACATCTTTTGCAGCCACATTAGTCCATGCGATTTATTCTGTCTTTTTATTTTTGAGTTTTTAAACCAAAACTGAATTTTAGAAATGCAGGTGTACTCAGTACTTCATCAGCAAAAATGCGTTAATATATTTGGATTTTCACACTGAAGCAGCAAAAGGAAGCATTAAGAAACACATGTTTTCAACTATGAAATGATAACATTATAATAATTACTAAAGGAATTGAATGACTGTACATTAAAGTGTTCAGAGTAATGCAGCAGTTGTTTGGTTCAGACTATTGGTGTGTTATTTAGTGTTGTGAGATTATGGCCAGCCAGTGTAGAGAAACAAGAGCAGTTCAGCATCATCAATCCTTTTTCACGGTAAAACTTTTGTATATAGTGGAAGTCAGACTGTGTGCTTCATATTAGCAGGACAGGAAGAGGCCCTTCACCTACAATCGACATATATGGAATGATTGAAACTCTCATGCACAAACTGTTGTCCACTCAACAGATCAAACCACATTTCTTAAGAAAAGAGACCACAACAGGTTTCACTTTGACTCAAAATAAACTGAGGTGGTAGAGTGTCAGCGCATGGACACACCTCAGAAACACTTTATTTATGTTTCTTTATTTATGTATTTGCCAAACACAACAATTGACAACAGAATGATTATGAAACCATTTTAAAAGTAATAAGATCTATTTGGACATGGACTTTAGGATGACTATATTCCACTACTATACTTTTAGATAAAACACACCCAGATTACTACCTATCAACAATGCCTTATGTTAAATAAAATAAATACATAAAGTGTGTTTTCCACCAGTTAGAACAGTGAAGGTCTTTGGGGCAGGCTGAAAACAACCACATTTATTTTGCATAATGTATACCAACACTCACCTATGAACAGAGCATGTGTGAAATGGGAGGGTGGCCAAATCCTGTTGGGGGAAGATTCACACACAACACCAGATTAATACGCCATTTCTACTGTGTTCGTTTTTTGGACAATGTTCTTATATCAGACCGGTTAGTGAACCATCAAAGTAAATGTTTCACACGTGTGTTTTGTTCTGTTTGTGCTGGTGGCGTCTGGCTGGTAAGTTATAAAAGTATTTTTATGGCTAAATTCACTTTATTCAGTTTAGATTCACAGGGACAGTGCACATCGGTAAACATTTCTCTAAATGTGACAGTTTAGCTATTGCAACTTAATTTGAATAGTTTTCCTGTTCAGATTAGTCAGGGAATTTGCATTTGGATTCCTAGGTGAATCGTAGCACACTCTTACTGTGAGAGTGACTTTGGATTCAGATAGTGGTATGTGGTGTCACTTTGGGAAAATATTCAGTGAGCCCATTTTGTCTGCAGGTGTCCCAGATGGGATTTAATGATTTTCACATTTTAACATTTTGTGATAATTTTCACATGATCTGTGCTGATCTTCATCCCCCCGTGAAATGTATTTAGACATGGTAGAATGTGTTAAATTCAGATGAGACTTCTACATCTGTTTAGTAATTGTAACAAGGCCAGACTGAGGCAAAATTTCATGCCAGGGTCTAACAGTTATTCAGGCAACCCTACAAACCCACAACAAATTTTGAAACAACCACAATGCGGTAATATACGTTTAAAAAAAAAGTGGAAAGTGATACCATTGTTCCTTTTGTGTGTATTTCTGTTGTTCCTAAGAATTATCAGAACTTCCAGCTGACCTATAACATTATTTATGGCATTCATTTAATTGTTCAGTATAGAAAGCATAACAAACATGGTATACTGTATATAAAATATTGTCTTTTCAATAAAATATCCTTAATATTTAAATATCCACTCAAATATCAAAATGTTTTACACAGCTGAGCAGCTGACTAAAATTGATGAATAAAACTGTTCTTGGTCGTGCTGATTAAGCATGGGGTACAAGTGGAAGAGAGAAGACAGACTGATTGCATGTTGACTGATACAGGAGAGAGAAACAATTGGGTTTCCATCCACAGATTTGTATGCAAATTTTGGGAGATTGCATAAAAAATGCTGGATGGAAACACCAAGATGCAAACAAAATCCCCAAAATGAGCATAAAAAACATATAAGCTCACTTGAGGTGGACACATGTTTTGTTTGAAAAGAAGAAATGCACATAAACTATGATGAAAACATATAGGACTATACAGAATATGTTATAGATCCGCACGGTAAAGCGATAGCAAAAATATGAAGCAATTAAAAATGTCCAGCAGAATTAAACTTGTAGTTTCAATCGGCTTTAAGTAACTACACACATTTGTTTTGCTTTATAGCAAATAACTTCAAACTTACTACAAATATCCAATTATTGAATCACACAAATCTATCAGTTGATGTATGTTCATTTCCTTCTTCTGTGACTCTGCTGCTGTTCTGGATATTATTCCGGTCACATTTAGTTATAAACCACAACTGATTTCAGTCAAAGATATAGTAAACCAACAGGAGTTTTAATCTTTAACAAACATGGTCTGTTCTCCAGGTGAGTTTGGCGTTGAGAAAGTGCCAGTGATGGAGGGAGATTCTGTCACTTTATACACTAATGTTACTGAAACACGTCAAGATGATGATTTAATGTGGAATTTTGGAACTGAAAAGCGTCACATAACTCGAATCAATAAAGAGGCTGGAATCTTTTCTACATCAGATGGTGTTGATGGGAGATTCAGAGGCAGACTGCTACTGAACAATAAAACTGGAGATCTCACCATCACAAACACCAGAATCACAGACACTGGACTTTATAAACTACAGATCAGTGGAGCTAAAATGTCATCAAAAACATTCAGTGTTACTGTCTATGGTGAGTAGTCTGCATGTTCTTATTTTATTAACTATAGAGCTGTTCAGTTATGGCATCAATGTTTAGGCCAACCTGGAAAAGGGGCATGGATGTTAGGGTAGCTAAGCCCTTTTTTTTTTTTACATCTATTTACATTGCGAATATTATCAAGCATTTCAATGTTTGAGATGATTTAATAACGTCATTCTAATCTCTCACTCGACACATTAAACTGAAAATAAGACTGATTTGATTTATCCATACTTCTGTTTATTCTTGCAATCTTTCCAGCTCATCTGCCCGTTCCTGTCATCATCAGAGACTCTTCTCAATGTTCTTCAAGCTCTAAATGTGTGTTGGTGTGTTCAGTGGTGAATGTGACACAGGTGACTCTCTCCTGGTACAAAGGAAACAGTTTATTCTCCTCCATCAGTGTGTCTGATCTCAACAGCAGTCTCTCTCTACCTCTGGAGGTGGAATATCAGGAGAACAACATCTACAGCTGTGTGATCAACAATCCCATCAGAAACCAGACTAAACATCTCAACATTACTGAAGTCTGTCAGCCGTGTTCAGGTACGTCAGCGCTGATATTTGTGTTTTTGACATGTTTAAAATCAGATTGACAGATTCAGTTACACTATTGACTGTCTCTCTCTGTTTATATTAGATCTGGACTCATCTTTGGTTTATATAGAGCTGATTTCTGCTGCTGCCGGATCTCTGTTGATTGTGGCTGCAGTTGTGATACTCTGCAGCTACAGGAAATGTAAAAAAACAGGTCAGGAAAGCAAGTATTACCTTCAACTAAAAAAATCGGTATACATTTTGTGAAAATACATATTTTAATACAAGCTTTGTTGTTTTAATATGTCTGTCATTCTTGTTAATGCAGCCCAGACCCGAGAAGAATCCTTCAGTAAACAAAAGATACATAAAGCGGTAAGATAATTTATAAGTCAGTGTTGTAAGACGTTGTGTTGCAGTCGGGCAGTCTGATTTGAGCTTGTGTTGTTTTTACAAGCTCTTTCTTGTTTTTTTGCGCATTATGCATCTGCCGATAAGTGAACATTTATGAGCCAGTTCTTTTGAATCTACAGCGCGGCCAGTGTAGTACGATCCCCGAGCGAATGGCTCTTATGAGCTGGTTTTGTTTAGTGAATCTGACTTTTGACTATATGTAGGCCTATACACAGTTTAAATGGTTTCATCATTCTACAATAGCCCATACAGGGTCAGTTTTTATACCAACAGATTTCCATTGAAATGAAAGATACAAGATACGAGTCTACTCGAGCTCACAGCCGTTCTGTGGTTAGTGAACATTCAGAGGTGACATGCAGCTTCAACACTTCTAGTGTAGTCAAACTGCAGTTGGTTGCTTTGTAGACATAGTTCAGTAGGTATCTTTTTGTGTTGCTAGTCACCATCCTGAGTCTGAAGTATGACTACAAATGCTCTGTAGTGTAACAGTCACAACGGTCTATGTGTTTGATCATTTAACTGTTTAGAGTCATGTGATGTATGGCTAGATGTTTAATTATAGAAGCCATTTCCTCAAGCTGCTCCCTGTTTGCATCTGGTTTTTTTTTTTGCTTTTGTGTTGATGCTCCAATTCTACATAGAGACAAATAGCTAAGACAGTGTCTACTGGTTCATTAACATCACTGAAGTTATCACACTGACACTTTATTTACAATATTCAGTTAACTTTTAAAAGGAAAAGTCTTGTTCTGCTCAGCATGATGGAATAAATCATTAGAAAACGTCGCAGTAGTTCTTAAAAAAAAAAAAAAAAAAAAAGATCAATATTTGATGATCCAGCTTGGCATATACAAAAGAAAAAAAAGAACAAAACATTATGCATTTAGAATACAGGATCAACCGTTGGAGAACCTAGTGAAACCACTAACCACAAACAATTATTCACATTGTTTCAGAACTGGAATTTAAAAACTACTAGTCATGAAGCAAGTTATTTGACAGAAATATACGTTTTGTGAATAATGCAAAGGATATTCCATGAGAAACTTGCTGATTCGAAGAGTTTGTGTTTCCTTGCAGAAATCAAAGCATGCGGAGATGGTGTATGAAAATGTTCCCAAGAAACGATGATCAAACTACCAAATTGGATTTATTGGATTTCCTCAAATGTATTTTGTCTCTGGTAGGATGTTGTTCAGTGGTACTCTGCTGTGAATGATCAAGAAATATTAAGACTTAATTTGTCTCGTCTTACCTTGCAAAAATATTTTCTATACTGGCTTTAATTCTTGAGCATTCCTGTTAAAAAATAAAACCTGACTTGAATGTTGTTGCTCTGCATTAGTTTAATTTAGTTGCAAACTCACAAATAACATGCAATGTCTACTTTAAACGCAAGTAAAAAAGATCTGTATTTTGTACAGTCATTATTTACTCACCCTCATTTGGTTCCAAACCCATATGACTTTCCTTCTTCTGTGGAACACAAAAGGAGAAGTTAGGCAGAATGTAAAGGACTGACAATAAACATTAACTTTAACTGCATGGAAAAAGATGCAATGAAAGTGAATGTCAAATGAGGCAGTGACTCTAACATCTTTTTGTGTTCCACAGATGAAAGAAAGCGATGCATATTTAGAACAAAATGAGGATGTATACATGCTGACAGAATTTTCGAATGAACTACAGTAGTCCTTATGTAATGTAAATGTAATTTTAAACAACGAAACATGTCAGCTTTCATAAATAAAAATGGACGATACTCTTCACTGCTCTCGTGTCTGATTTTTTTACTCTAATAAAAGCATGCTTTACTCTAGTTATAAACTAGATATTTTAGCGAATGTATATACATCAGCAGGGTATGATTACAGAAAGAAAAGACTTAAGACCACTAAAAATAAAATTTTTTGCATATCTAGATTGTATCCAGATGAGCTTTGATAGTCTGGACAGCAAAAAACCACATGAAATCAGATTTTTCCGAATCTGATTCAAACCACATCGGGAGGTGGTTTCAAATGCGATTGAAATCAGATTTTTTCAGATGCGTCTCAGTCCGGACACTCTGACTGCTCAAATCAGATTTCAAATGGTCTTTTGTGTCACTCTTAACGCGACACACAACGATGACGTCAAAAATCGGTGACGGAAATGCCGGAAGTATTCATAAGCCGGCCGTGACTGCAGCACGGAACATCACAATATTTACCAGTCTCCAGGGCGCTTATTTGGAGAGCGAGATGATGCACCTCCATTTTCCCTGCATCTGTTTTGAAAGCATCGTCACGTGGGTACGCCTACGTCATTACCAAAGCAACCCATGCAGATAGGTTGGTTATGTCTGAACGTGCAAATCTGATTTGATCACTTGCAGTTAATAGTGCGGACAGTCTGCCTGAAAAGATCTGATTTGAGAAAAAATCAGATTTGCCTGCAGTCTGAACATAGCCTAACAGGACCTTACGTAGGGCGCCATCTTGTGTCCAAAGCAGGAAAGAATCTCCAAGAAAAGCTCTCTTTTGTGGCCTTCAAGTGTTGTCCAATCATAATTACCTGTTCTGAGCACATGAATGTCAAAGCGGAGTCGAATTTACCAGTGGGAAACTCAGGATTCTTGGTTGGAATTAGGGGCATGTCGAGATGAAAGATGAAAAGCAATGATTTTGGTGAATTATTTAAACTTCAGTAATATTAATGTTAAATATGGCATTAGTGATTTAGTGAACTAATGTTACTCACCGTTTGCAGGAGGTTTTATGTATATTAACCCCTTCAACTCTGGTGGTTTTTTGGGCTGCTGCCCGCAATTTTTCACATTCAAATTTAAAAGCTCACCATTGTAGTTGTTTTTGTCCTAAATTTGTAAACATGTAATTCTGGCTCTGTTCACTCAACCTCACTTTGAAAAGTCTCATTTTATTCCACTATATGGCTGGAAGCACTACAAGCAGAAGCTTAAATCAGCTAAACCTGTAGTAAGGACTGTATAGAGATGGACCAATGAAGCAGAGCTGGAACTACAAGCCTGTTTTGACTGCACTGGATGAGCTCACAGATACTGTGACATCATATATCACTTTCTGTGAGGATATGTGCATCCCTACTAGGACATTTTTATCATTCAATAACAATAAACCATAGTTTACAGCAAAACTCAGAAAGCTTCGTCATGCCAAAGAGGATGCTTACAGAAGTGGGGATAAAATCTTGTATAACCAGGCCAGAAACACACTAAGGAGATCAGAGTGGCTAAAAGAAGTTACTCTGAAAAGCTGTAAAACCAGTTTTCAGCCACCAATCCTGCATCTGTGTGGAGAGGCCTGAAGGACATCACCATGTACAAGACACCACCCCCTCGCTCTGTTGAGAATCAACAACTGAGGTGATGACCTGAATGTGTTTTACTGCAGATTTATTCTCTCTAAATGGTAGCACATTGTTCGCTGAAGAGGACTATTTTATTCCAGATTTGTGTAGATTGCTAACCTGGCTCTTGTGAGATCTGATGACATAAATGTGCACTTTAAGTCAATATTTACCTGCCATGGAATTCCAGAGATTCTCTTCTCTGATAAAGGGCCTTAGTTTTCCAGTCAGAAGTTTGCTAGATCTGCAGTGGACTATGGGTTCCAGCATATTACCAGTAGTCCCCGGACTGTGAAACGCTTGTTCACCAAAACTAAGGACCCTTACTTAGCACTTGTCGCATACAGAGCAGTACCTTTGGCCAATGGTTATAGTCCAGCCCAACTCCTCATGGGGAGAAGGTTTCTTACTCGGGTGCCGTAGCATCACTTACTTCTTGTCCCAGACCTTCCTAATTATACTGCAGTGGCTGCAAAGAAAGGAGAAGGAGAGAGAAAGAAGCAGAGGTCTATAACACACTACATCACACAAGAGACCTCAGCAATCTTTCATCTGGACAGAAAGCATGGAAAGCATGTGTCCACAAAGACACAATGGACTGTGGTGTCACCACATTCTGCACCATGTTCATACTTGGTAGATGGACTTTAAGGCATTATCAGAAGGGATAGGAGACATCTTGTGCCAGTGCCAAGCACTGGAAAAGTTGGTGAAAATTCCTGTGAACTTGATCAATGTGCAGAGAAGGGCAGACTTTATGTAATGTACTTTATGTAATTTAAGTGCCCACTTGAGGCTCATTCAGTTCAGAATGCTCAGTCACCTGTAGCATATACAACACATTCAGGCAAAACAGTGATCCAACCAAAGGGACTGGATTTATGAGCACCTATATGCATGATTAAGCAATTGAAATAACCAAATGTTCCAGAGTTAATTGGTAACCCTTCCCCACTTCTGGGACCCTTCAACTGTTACCACATTTCACCCCATTAGCTACGGCCCTGCTGTTTCCTAAAACACTATGTTTATGACTAATAAATTACACTTACAGACCGCAACACTATTCTTCCCTTAACAGTATTCCAGCAATTCTGAACGCTTATTACCCTGAAGAAGCACTTCCCATTGCAGGATCCAGAATTACAAGTGAGCAGTGCCATTCAATTGCATTCTATATTTTAGCAGATTTGCTATTTATTTAATTTTTATTATTATTTTTTTAAACAAGGTTGTTAGGGATAGACTTCTCTTTAATTGTATCCACTGTATGAAACTCCAAGATCACATTTTATCAACTGATTTTTTTTCTTAATGTTAGTACTACCCACCGAGTCTCTCCCCACACAGTCTTGTTATTATGATTGTCAAAATTTAAAGATACCATTTAAAGATGGTAAATAAAATCCAATGTAATAGACAAGAGCACCAACTAGTGTCCAAAGCAGTAACTCACTTCTCCAAGAATAGCACAATCCATTTGTAAATTGATGGCACACCATTGAGCTCACATATTTATTTTTTCTTGAAATACAAAGAAATCTCAGTTGATTGAACATCTGGCAGCAAAGCAAAATAGCTATCACATGAACGATTCATCCCTATTATTAAATGTAATGAGATTTTCAACAAAGGTTTGTTTTATGTTGCTGATAGAAAGAATGGCAAACCACTATTGAAAATGGCGATTGAAATGAAATTCATTTTGCCAAATGAAGTTTTACATCTTCAATCATGTTAAGTCAGGGCCTGTGTTTATTTTGTGTTTTGGTGTGGAGTGATTTGATCTGCTAGCTCACAAGTAAAGGTCATAGGATGAACCCTAATCTTTTAAAGGTCAAAGTTTAGTGTGTTAGAGAGAGGTGTCAATGTAAAGGTCACATTCCAGTATGTGTGTGAGAGTAATATCACAGTTCACTCGACTGCATGATCACTCTACAAATGATTCAACATTAGCTTTGTTAGAGAAAACGTACAAATCATTTTGTGACTGACTCACAAAACCTTTGCCAGGCGTTATGAATTAGATGTGTTATCAATTTAATATAGAGATATGTTTTTGGCACGTATTACATGAGCATACAAGACCTTTTAAAATCTCAACTTTAAGGCACTTTCTTCCTCAAATAAGCTGTTAAAAAATTGAAAAGCTGTTGAAAAAAAAAAAAACCTATAAAAACAAATGATTAAATACTCCACTGTGAGTATGGGCCAGAAGACAGGACAAACTTCCTCCACAATGCAAAATAAAATCACCTTATATATGCATCATTATAACATTTGTATATAGTTTTTAAAAAACTCAGAAAGGCCATTTCAAATTAGATAAATAGGCTTCATGATGCACAAAGAAGAAATCCACATCTGGTTCAGTGTTCAGAGAGAACATTTACAGCAGTTACATATGTTCTGGATGATTCTGTAGACATGTGATGAAATCTTTCACCGGTTGACCCTGAAAACAGATCTGATAAACTGCATTAAACAGAGGAAACCTGCAGAGAGAGAGATAGAGACATAAAGAAATTAATAAGGCAACATCTAATAAGTTTATTGGTATTTTACTAATATATATATATATATATATATATATACTATAGACTACCAACCAAACACTTTTTTTAATCATCAGAAACAAACTCAGTTAAGTGTCCAAACTTTTCACTGGAAGTTCACTCAAAATATTCCTTCTCGAATTACAGCTTTGTTAGAGGATGTTTCTAATACTGTGAAGAACATAAGTGATAGTTACTTTTCCACCAGGTTTTTGTGTTTTAAGATCTGATGAACTTCTGCTGCGGTCGCTGGACCCTGAAGTTTCTGTCCATTTAACATTTCCTTCTCAAGCTCTTCAATAGACTGAACACACACACAAAATACTCTGGTTTAATGAATTTGGTGATGCAGATTAATTACAAACATGGTTCTCTAAAAAAATGAGAAAATAAAGTACAACGTATAAACTAAGATCAAACATACTTTTCCTGTTCTTGCAAACGCTTCCCCAATTTTGCGGTTGCGTCCTCCATAGCAGGTGGTGATGAGGTCAGCGACGCCGCAGCTCTCCAGAAACGTGGCGGGCGAGACCGGACTGGCCTTGCAGAATATCCGAGCGAAAGCGATCATCTCCATCAGACCCAGACGGATCACAGCGGCTTTAGTGTTGTCACCGAAATCTAGACCGTCACAGAAACCAGCACCAACAGCCACAATATTCTACAATACAAACAGATTATAGAAAAAAGAAAAAACTGATTTTGTAGCAACATTACCAAAAAAACTATTCAAACCAAACCACAAAAAAACATACTAGAACAAAACGTGAACCAAAACACGAAACAACAGAAAAAACACACACACACACACAAAATTGATGAAAAACATACCAAAAACAAACAAAATAGACCCCAAAACAAAACCAAAAACATCAAAAAGAAAACCGAACTCCAAGAAAATCCCAAACCAAAACAACCAAACAAAAAAACACTCCACTTCAAATTATAGCAATTTTATTTTAACTTTTGGTCTTTTTGCCGCATTACTGAAAAAAGAGAGGTCAGGAAATAATGTGGAGAGAAAGTACGGGGAACAAGATCACAAAACGCAGCAAGCCATGAGGATCACGAGCACAACATCTTAACATGAACTACCACACATGCATCATCTCTCTCTTTCAGCTTTTATATAATACAGTCGTAAATGCTCCAGAAACAGGTCTAAAAGCAACAGAAGATATGGACATCTGGAATGGAGAGATTATGTGAAAAAGATGGAGTGAACGTTCACCTTTAACGCTCCACAGATCTCCACAACATCTGCCTCTTCCACCACCGTCACACGGAAGTTCTGCGTCTGCATGAGTTCTTTCAGCAGCGGCCCGTGAGCTTTGCTTTTACACCCTGAACACATACACAAGGCTATTATTTGAAGAAATAGTGGATCATTCTCTACATAATAACTTGTATAGTTAGTTATAGTGCCATTTACAGACACTTTGTCCTCCTTAGTCATTACCGCAACGCAAATATTTCAAACTCATGTTCCTGGGAGTTTGGGGATCGAACTGTATTATTATGTTTATGATGACATTAAAATACAGTCCATGTCAGCAGGTCTAGTGATTAACATTAAGTAACAAATTAACATTTTTGTCTGTGTTGGTATTGACAATATGCAGTGGTAATGATGAATTTCTGAAAAAATGCGATCAATGTCCAATTTTAAATGCCTGAATAGTTGAGGATCATATTCCACAAGTGCCTATAGTTACAGAATCAGCAAAGTATCTTGAACATTCAGCCATTAAAGAAAATCGAAACTGACCGATTGTGGTTTCGCAGAATTTCTCAGCAGCCACCTCATTGGCCAGATTGGCTCCCATCAGCACAGTCATAGTGATGCCCAGTTTCTCCCTAATGACATCAGAGATGAGTTTGAGCCCGTCAGGACCCTCATCCACACCCTTACAAAAAAACACACAGTCACACACAGTGATATAGAAGTGTTGTAGGTCCAAATACACGGTTAACAATTACACACAATTAACTTCAGAAGGTAAAAAGCACATGTAATCTGAAACCTTTATGAGGGACATCCCCACAGCGTCTGATTTGATGTGACCTTTAATGGTTTCACAGACTCTGGACACAAACTGATGAGGTATGACAAAGATGAGGATATCTGCATCCTTCACTGCGTCCAACAGCTCTGGAATCGCTACCTGAAGAAGAGTCAATTATCAGATAGGAGAAGACAACAGCTAAAAATGAAAGAACAGCATAAAGTAAATGAACTCTGTGTATGCAACGGTACTAACTACTATATTCATATTCCCTGGTTATTTTCATACTCCAAGGCACTTCAAAGGATACCATGGTATTGTCACGATACATGTCCAAAAAACATGACAATACCATGGAACATTTTGTGATCTCACCACATTGGGTGGCAGCTTGTGTCCAGGAAGGTATTTGACGTTCTCATGCTCGGTGTTGATGATTTCGGTGAGTTTGCGTCCGTTGATCATCTCTTCAAACACCCACATGCTGACTGTGCTCTCAAACGTGCTGGACTTTGCTGCATTGGCACCCACGATCTTGGCAATGGCAGAGCCCCTGTGGAAATGCAAGAACTTTTCCATAAGATTGCTAATAAGCTGTAAGCTGTGCCAAAATAGCTGCAGGATAAACTGTGCTCAGAATGTCCACTGAGACGGTAATTACAGCGGCTTGTCCACTGCGGGATTAATTAACAGAACCAGTCCAATGACTGTGGCACTGGCTGGTGTACAAGTGTCTAAACTGTTTTAACTGATTGTGAATATAACTTGTAATTCTAAAATTAAATTGAAATAGAAAAATGCTAAATACCCAAGATAGCACATGTATATCTCTGAGATGTCTGGAAACATCACATTCTAATTAACATCTGCTAAACATCTTAAAAAGATCAGATTTACAAACATTCTAAATCATAAACGTCTCAAATACATCTGCTGAACGTCTTATTGACATCCGAGAGGAAACCTCTTATAGACGTATTGCAGATGAGCAAACAACCCTTACAGGAAGTGCACCTAGACGTCTATTTGATGTGTGTGTTACATCTGGAAGACGTATTTTCTAGGTTGTTTTCTGATCTGCAATACGTCTATAAGACGTTTCCTCTCGGATGTCAATAAGACGTTCAGCAGATGTATTTGAGATGTTTATGATTTAGAATGTTTGTAAATCTGATCTTTTTAAGATGTTTAGCAGATGTTAATTAGAATGCAATGCTATCGAGATGAATGATCTAAAACAGACATCTCGGAGACGTACGTGTGCTATCTGGGTTTGATAACTTCAGTTCTGCGGATCTTTATTGAAGGGTTGTCATGACAAAAGTTTTTAATACTGTCCAATAAGTGAAAGGATGGTATTTGGGATAAAAAGCCCCCCATAAAACACATTGTTTTTCTTAAGCGGCAGGAATAGATTTGTTATAAAGAATGTTATAAAGGAAGTGGGCTCACATTGACTGATCCAATCAAAATAGTGATTCATTTATTTATGTAATAGTTAAAATGTCATGAAATGCCAAATGTGACCGAAATGAACAAGAAAGTATGCACCCTTTTCTGAAGTGGTTATTTTGGAAAAGCATTACCTTAATTTATATATATATATATAAAGCATCTTGTTGTCTCAAATATATTTGCATTTGTTGACCAATTTTGCACTATAACTATTGCCCCCCTATTTTAACAATATCACTTTAACCCCCCTGGTGAGTGTCCTCACCATCTTTGTGCTTGTAGACCCCGTTGTACCCGACTATGTTATTTTTTGAAGTACCTTGGACTATCATGTAAATACCTTGTATTAATATAGTATTCTAAGCAGTGTTATTATAGTTAACGAAAACAAACTAAAACTAAATAAAAAAAATTTCGTCAACTAAAATTAAAATAAAAACTGAAACTAAACTAAAATACTTTTTCATAAAAAACTAACTAAAATAAAAACATTCTTAAATTCATCTTAGTTTTAGTTTTTGATATACTAGGGTGAATATGGGCAAAGTGGGACACTTGAAAAATGTTCCAATTGTTGAGACTTTTAATTATGATCCAAACACACATAACCTAACATTATACCTTCGAAGAAAGCTGAAGATGTCTTCTACTTCAGTCAAGAGCAAAACTAAAGAAATACAATATATGGACAAAAGTATTGGGACATCTACACATTACACCTACAGGAGCTTTTATGACATCCCATTCTAAATCCATAGGCATTAATATCGAGTTGGTCCCCCCTTTGCAGCTATAACAGCTTCCACTCTTCTGGGAAGACTTTCTACAAGATTTTGGAGTGTGTCTGTTGGAATTTTTACCCATTATTCCAGAAGAGTATTTGTGAGGTCAGACACTGATGTTGGACGAGAGGGCCTGGCTCGCAAACTTCGATCTAGTTCATCCCAAAGGTGTTCGATAGGGTTGAGGTCGGGGCTCTATGCGGGCCAGTCAAGTTCTTCCACACAAAACTCATCCAAACATACCTTTATGGACCTTGTTTTGTGCACTGGGCACAGTCATGCTGGAACAGAAAAGGGCTTCCCCAAACTGTTTCCACAAAGTTGGAAGCATAGAATGTTCCAAAATGTCTTGGTAAGCTGAGGCATTAACATTTCGGCAAAAATTCCAACAGACACACTCCAAAATCTTGTAGAAAGTCTTCCCAGAAGAGTGGAAGCTGTTATAGCTGCAAAGGGGGGACCAACTCGATATTAATGCCTATGGATTTAGAATGGGATGTCATAAAAGCTCCTGTAGGTGTAATGTGTAGGTGTCCCAATACTTTTGTCCATATAGTGTACTTACTACTGGGAAGTGGAACCTTTGAAGACCCTCTTTTGACCAAATCCCAGATTTTTTAAGCATTAAAGTGGGACAGAGGAAAAATGATTCTCTAGAAAATATCGACAAAATATTTGGAATTAATTTTTATATTTTCTTATACACTTTTAAATCATGATGCAACATTTAAAAACATTATATCTCAATTTATTTTTTTGTCATTTTCTTTACCATTGCTTTTCCCACCCGGTGGTCATGAAATGAACTCTGCCACACATCCCAAAGTAAAATCATAAATGTAAAACCTCATAAAGTTAAAGAGATTGTGTACACAAAAAATGAAAACTCTCTCATCATTTACTCACCCTCATGCCATCCCAGACATGTATGACTTTCTTCTGATGAACACAAATATATTAGAAGAACATCTCAGCTCTGTAGGTCCATACACCAAGTTAACAGGGTCCAAAACTCTGAAGCACTAATAAGTACATAAAGGCAGCATAAAGTAGTCCATAAGTGCTTTAATTAATGTTTTCTTAGGTAATCTAATCAATTGAGGGTGAGAACGGACCAAAATGTAAATAATTTTTCACTATAAATCTTGCAATTGCAGTCTACAGGACCGATCATGATTTCAAGCTCGATTACACTTCCTAGTACAGATCGCAGAGTGCTAGATGGCACTGGGAAATATAATCAAGCTTGAAATCATGATCGCTAAGGAGAACGCTGATGTCAAGATTTACAGTCAAAAAGGACTTAAATATTTATCTGTTTCTCACCTACACTTATCATATCACTTCTGAAGATATGGATTAAACCACTGGAGTCTTATGGATTACTTTATGATGTCTTTTTGGAGCTTCAAAGTTCTGGTCACCATTCACTTGCATTGTATGGACCTACAGAGCTGAGATATTCTTCTAAAAATCTTCATTTGTGTTCTGCAGAAGAAAGAAAGTCATACACATCTGGGATGACATGAGGGTGAGTAAATGATGAGACAGTTTTAATTTTTGGGCGAACTATCCCTTTAATTGTTTACTTCCCAAAGATTAGTTTAGTAATGATTAATAATGATTTAAGGAAATTAATGTGGATACAGTGTGGATCAAGCTTTGTCACTTTATCCATATTCACCCTGTGTTATAACATTTACAATGCAAAATAAAAATAATACAACTATATAGAGGTAACACAAGACTGCCCTGAGAAATGTAATGATGTTAGACTTTTTAAATGATACCAGTAAGCTTTGGCAGCCATAAAAAAATACTAAAACTAACAGAATAACTGAAAACTACCACAAACTAAAACTAAGTTGGAATGACAAATTGGATAGAAAATAGAAATAAAAACGAAACTAAAAATCCCAAACTATAACAACACTGATTCTAAGAGTATCATGGTATTAACAAGCTGATACCACTGTACTAAAACATGGTAGCCTAATGCACCTCTAAATATAAACTGAATAATGTAATCTTTAACATCTGAGACAGGAACTTTCCTTGCCATTCGGTTTAACGGGGTCACTGGACACCCGAGTCAATCATTACTCAGCAAATATAACCTCAGTGAATACAGAAGACACATGCAAATTCGGATTAATCGTATATTTCAAGTGCTCATATAGACATGGTTTGCAGAGGGAAGCATTGCAACATACCGTCTATAATTAAGCAACTTTGTAAATGGAAATACATTCAGTTTTGTGCCTTAAATGATCCTGTCAAAGACAATCTCAGTCGCATTGCTCTATTATAGGTCTATGATATAGCATGTAAAATATTCATGCAATGTTATATGTCACGCACCAGTTGCCGGAGCCGATAATGCAGACTCTCTTGGCGGCCATGCTGAGCGTCGGTCCCGGCTGGACGGGCTGAAGGACACCTGTGTGTTCGAGAGCCGCTGCCGGACCGGAGCGACGCGCTTTTATAGTCCGTGAACGCCCCTCACACCCTTTACGCGCATAGCCCTTATTCACTATAGCACCATCTTTGATTTTTAAGGGGAATTACAATGAGGCTGTGAGGGATAGGCTTACAGGCTCTTCAGTGGGCTGTACTGCAGTTTAAAGTGTTTTTGGATCATTCCGAGGACAAAACATTGATAAAATATCTGTCCAAGATCATTCAGTATACAAAGAACTCCAGACAACACGAGTTGTGGAAAATCAGATGTGATCTAGGAGCTTTATACCATTCGTGCCATTGAAGAGACTGTACAACTATGCCTCACTATGGCAAGCCAGTTATGCTTTTAATGCATCCAGCCTTACTCGTTGTGATTGTATTTGTACTAGTAATATTTCAGTTACAGAGCTCTACAATATATTTTCTACTAGTAAGAATTCCAAGTACAGAGCTCTGCAATTGATTTTTACTAGTAAGAATGCGATTGCAGAGCTCTACAATTGATTTACAGAGCTCTGCAATTGCCTTTTTACTGGTAACAATTCCAATTAAAGAGCTCTGCAATTGATTTTTACTAGTAAGAATTCCGATTAGAGAGCTCTGCAATTAAACATATCTTTAATGTAATTTTTACTAGTACAAATTCAATTACAGAGCTCTCTAATTTGGAATTCTTACTAGTAAAAATGGAATTACAGATCTCCCTAATTGGAATTCTTACTAGTAAAAATGGAATTACAGATCTCCCTAATTGGAATTATTACTAGTACAAATGGAATTACAGAGCTCTCTAACTGGAATTCTTACTAGTACAAATGGAATTACAGAGCTCTCTAACTGGAATTCTTACTAGTAAAAATGGAATTACAGATCTCCCTAATTGGAATTATTACTAGTAAAAATGGAATTACAGTGCTCTCTAATTGGAATTATTACTAGTACAAATGGAATTACAGAGCTCTCTAACTGGAATTCTTACTAGTAAAAATGGAATTACAGAGCTCTCTAACTGGAATTCTTACTAGTAAAAATGGAATTACAGATCTCCCTAATTTGAATTCTTACTAATAAAAATGGAATTACAAATCTCTCTAATTTGGAATTCTTACTAGTAAAAATGGAATTACAAATCTCTCTAATTTGGAATACTTACTAATAAAAATGGAATTACAGATCTCCCTAATTGGAATTCTTACTAGTAAAAATGGAATTACAGAGCTCTCCAATTGGAATTCTTACTAATAAAAACGGAATTACAGATCTCCCTAATTTGAATTCTTACTAGTAAAAATGGAATTACAGATCTCCCTAATTTGAATTCTTACTAGTAAAAATGGAATTACAAAGCTCTCTAACTGGAATTCTTACTAGTAAAAATGGAATTACAGAGCTCACTAACTGGAATTCTTACTAGTAAAAATGGAATTACAAATCTCTCTAATTTGGAATACTTACTAATAAAAATGGAATTACAGATCTCCCTAATTGGAATTCTTACTAGTAAAAATGGAATTACAGAGCTCTCCAATTGGAATTCTTACTAATAAAAATGGAATTACAGATCTCCCTAATTTGAATTCTTACTAGTAAAAATGGAATTACAGAGCTCTCTAATTGGAATTCTTACTAGTAAAAATGGAATTACAGAGCTCTCTAACTGGAATTCTTACTAGCAAAAATGGAATTACAGAGCTCTCTAACTGGAATTCTTACTAGTAAAAATGGAATTACAGAGCTCTCTAATTGGAATTCTTACTAGTAAAAATGGAATTACAGAGCTCTCTAACTGGAATTCTTACTAGTAAAAATTGAATTACAGAGCTCTCTAACTGGAATTCTTACTAGCAAAAATGGAATTACAGAGCTCTCTAATTGGAATTCTTACTAGTAAAAATGGAATTACAGAGCTCTCTAATTGGAATTCTTACTAGTAAAAATGGAATTACAAAGCTCTCTAACTGGAATTCTTACTAGCAAAAATGGAATTACAGATCTCTCTAACTGGAATTCTTACTAGTAAAAATGGAATTACAGAGCTCTCTAACTGGAATTCTTACTAGTAAAAATGGAATTACAGAGCTCTCTAACTGGAATTCTTACTAGCAAAAATGGAATTACAGAGCTCTCTAACTGGAATTCTTACTAGTAAAAATGGAATTACAGAGCTCTCTAATTGGAATTCTTACTAGCAAAAATGGAATTACAGAGCTCTCTAACTGGAATTCTTACTAGCAAAAATGGAATTACAGAGCTCTCTAATTGGAATTCTTACTAGTAAAAATGGAATTACAAAGCTCTCTAACTGGAATTCTTACTAGTAAAAATTTAATTACAGAGCTCTCTAATTGGAATTCTTACTAGTAAAAATGGAATTACAAAGCTCTCTAACTGGAATTCTTACTAGTAAAAATGGAATTATAGAGCTCTCTAATTGGAATTCTTACTAGTAAAAATGGAATTACAGATTTCTCTAATTGGAATTCTTGCTAAAAATAATTCATTTTCAGAGCGCTGTAATTAAAAACGAACGGGAGTCAATGGAAACATATAACAAGTAAACAGTCAGAGAGAGCTCTCTTATTGGTGTTCTTACAAGTAAACATTCAATTAGAGAGCACTGTAATTGGAATTCTTACTAGTAAAAATGGAATTACAGATCTCTCTAATTGGAATTCTTGCTAGTAATAATTCATTTTCAGAGCTCTGTAATTAAAAACGAATGGGAGTCAATGGAAACATATTACAAGTAAACATTCAATTAGAGAGCTCTGTAACTGAAAATCTTACTAGTAAAAATTCAATTAGAGAGCTCTGTATTTGAAAATCTTAATAGTAAAAATTCAATTATGAAGCAACACTGGGAACATGAAAAGATAATTTGGCTTTCCACACCTCACAGCCTAGTTGTCATTCCTATTCAAAATCAAAGATGGCGCTAGCATAAATATGGTCTAGTCTATTGAAAGCAATACGAGCTATGCAATTATTTACTATGTACAAACTCTTTTTTTTAATGTAGTTTTTTCTTTTGTTGCTTTTTTCATGTAATATCTAATATTAACCCCTGACATGTATTGTTATGTGTACTCTTGTTGTACAGTTTGCATTATTCTAATAAAAAATAAATAAATGGTCTATTGGCTCATCATACCTCATGTGCGCGCAACTCATGACGCAATTACGGCACATTAACATATACTTTATTATTAGGAACCATTTTCTTATTCAGGTTGTAAATTAAGTAGAATTTCACTAGATAAAGTCATGAATGCCCCCACCACCTCATAAAAGAGTAAGGGGATAGGTTTGACATGAAAAAGTACATGAACACTTTAATTATACATAACAATCAAAATTATAACCTTTAAGTAACCTAATGCTTTAAGTTAGCGATTTTTAACAAAAACAGACGCACACATTTTAGTCTCGTAAGTCTGAGGTGGTAACCATAGCAATAGTTAGCAGTTCGAGTGCTTTTTCCGTTAGGATCTGTATCGATTCAACTTAAGTTTGCAAATTATAATAAATTATCACTGTATATATTGATTTACATATTACATTGACAAAAACAAGCATCTAAATATAAAAAAAAACATAGATATGGTTAACTTTGCGTTGAGACGTTTCTAGCTATAAGCAGTATATGCGGCTGCTTCAGGTCCCCAAGCCACCAGGGGGCCCCGCAAAGCAAGATCGTTTTTAAATTTTTAAATATAATAAAAGCTGCGAGTAAGACTCGGGCAGCTGTTATGGCTTTATAGACCAATCCATGGCAATGTCACCGCTTGCGTCACACATGGAAGTTGCGGCAAAAACCATGCGCAAACAGTAAACTTCTATCAGATTCAGTTGTTAAAAAATGATTTTGAGGGCTCACGTAGACGGCTGTGGCTTCAAGCCATCAACAGAGCTGACTGGAATGAGATTTCAACTCACGGCTTTGCAGCAAACATTTATAGCGAACATCATTAAATATTTTGTATCAACTCATATCATTATAATAATTGTATTGCAAACAATATGTCTGTTCTTTTGTTGTTTTTCTGTCGTACTTTCATTTGATTGTCTAATCTATCAAATCTAACACCGGATTCCAGATTTATGCCACCACTTACTGCGCATACGCTAAATTATTTTTAAACAATGGGATTGGTCTATTAGACAGTTACAGGTGGCCCCCTTGTGGCCCGAGAGGGAAGGGAGAATTTAACTGCAAAGAGAGAGTTGTAGCTAGATGTGACAGGCACGTGCAAGCTCAAAGGGTTTTTCGTCATCATGAAGCACACCTAAAAGTCAGGAGCGGACAAAAGTAGAGTAGAAATGCAGCCAGACCACTGGTATTAGATGGTATTTGTTTGTTGTCATGTATTAAATTGCAACAATTAGTTAGCTAATGTTTTGAAGTTGTGTCCTGCGTATTTTTAGCTAATATTTGAATAAGACTGCATTGTGGTGTCCTCCTTGGGTGGGCCTGGATCCGGGGACGGGACGGCTCCAAGTAATATTTCCCTTAGGGCCCCCATATGCTCAGAAATGGCCCTGACTTTGCGCGAGGCGAACCTCGACAGACTGCATTCTGAAAAATCACCTCACGTTAGCGTTCTAATTTTGAACGCGTTCATCGCTACCAGCATAGAGGTAAAGTTAAGCCTTCTTTTCATCACTTTGAGAAAAAAAAAAATAAGAGAGATTAAGTCTGAAACACTGAATTGTACTTGACATGGATGAGCATCAATACAAGATAATCTTTATTATAACACAAGGGCTAACAGAGAAATACAATAATAATTGGTCCATTAAAGAAAAAAAAAAAAACAAGATATAAAATGGATCTCGAAAATGCATCTCATGACTTCAGAAAAAGACACGTAGTTAAAAGTTTAACTACTCATAATGTTAAAGTCTTAAGCACTTGACTTTTAAATGCTTTAAATAACTTGTGCGAGAACCCATGGTCTAGCATCTTCAGCGCATCTATAAAATGTTTTTTTTTAATGGAGCCATGAACTATTAATATTTGCATTGGTGGGTTTTCCATATTGTCGTTTCACACTGAAGTCGACTATATAGACTATAATTACTTTATCACATTATTCATCAAATCTTAGAAGTAATTCTCCATATATGTTTACCAGTAAATCAAGCCGAGGTAAGAGTGGAATTACTGTACCGTCAGAGGTCGATCAGCAGTACGACAAAACTTGTGGAGCCTCTTTCGTTAACAAACGCCACACTAAAACAACTGCTTGATTTCTGAAACTTCGGAAAACCAACTTGGGTCTTGACCAACAGGATTTCCTTAACGGCAGCAGAATTGTTCAAGGAACTTCCTCTAAACTACATCCATAATCGTCATTTACACTTGACTACACTAGATCTTCATATAGTTCATATTATGAGAACATTAAAATATCAAAGACAAAATTTATTATTACAAAAAAAATAAAAAAATAAAATAATGACCCCATCGAAAATGTATTCTTGCAGATTCGTTTGTAGGGAATTCAGCAACATTAGTATATCTCTAAGCGATGTGTGATTGCAGAGGAATTTATGCTTGACGTTACATTTTTTACGAAAACTTCCAACAAAGTGTGCCAGTTTGGTTGGAAAACGAATCACCTTGAAAACACTTTCATCACCAACTGCATTGGGAAGCTTGGATTAAAGAGGTAAAAACATGGACGACGGCAGAATTTTAAGGGGTGTCAATTTGGCCCAAGTCACAATCAAAATATGGTAATTCTTAGATAGGGGTATCTTGGGCAGCTACAGCAGGACAACAGAAGATAAACTAATACAACTGTAGTGATCAAGGTCTGCCGCAGGATATTTGCTACCCAGAATCCTCTCTGGTCCTGTCGAAACAAACACAGGCTTATGTGTTTCTGATGCCAAGAGCCTGTTCCAGCTCCTGTCGCCGTTGTTGGACCTGAGAGAAAGAGGTATCGCAAGAGATATGTTAATTCTGTTGTTTCAACATGAAAACTTTAACATGTATTTAATATTTGAGATTACACAAATTTCAGTGGCGAAACACAAGCAGCTTCACCTTTGAATAGAAATAACGGCAGACGGCCTCTTGAGCCCAGGGCTGGAAGTAGAACTCGGCTCTCCTCTCCTCCTCCGGGTTTCCAACCACATCCGTCATCGACTGAAAACAACCCCAACCCCCCAAAGTCATTATTAGTCCAGTAACGAACACTCAACTGAGCAAACATACAGAGACAGACTGACTACAGCTCGAGCAAAGGTTAAACAACCCCTTCTGACTATTAGTGAATGAAAAATGTAAGGTGCCTTATAAACTACACCGGTTCAACCACAGTACTTTTTGTAAGGGGAATACAGTCATAAAATTTGCACTCTAAGATGTCAGATTTAAGTCAAATGTTGGAGCTGAAAGCTGATTGGTGGGCAAGTTTGTTCTCACCTTCAGGTCTCTGCACTGTGACTGCAGCCAGTCGTTGATGAAGCCCTGCGGATCTCGAGCAAAACTCAACATGAACTCCCTCTGAGTCTTCAGCTGGTTAATGGTTTCAATGGTCTCATGAATCTGAAGACAAGAGCAAATAAAACAACACTGTAATTAGATCACTGTGCTTTTCTTGTGCTTACTGTAATTAGATTACAAAGCTGTTACATTTATCAAGATAGTGTCAGTAAATACAAAGGTCAACGACTGACAGAAGACAAACGGAGAATGAGACTGTTGCAAGATAACCGGTGATGTAACTGGGTCAAAGGAGGAAATCAAAAATTGGTCAAGTTTACTTGTGTGGAAGTTCACAGAGGAGCCATTGAGTCTAATTAGGATTTTAAGTCAACACAAGAATCAACCCTAACAAATAAGTATGCATGATTTATCAGCGGCCATATTGGTGTCGGCCGATGAATGTGAATTTGGAAGTTATCATTAAGGGTTTGATAAAAACACTGGGTCGATATATTACACAAGTTTGAAACTTGTTTGCATTCCTTATTGTAGTCTTTTGACTGATTTGACTTAAGGATAAAGCACTGCTTTTATAAACGCAACTCACAAAGTTTATTATAAATTGTACAAAATGTAGATTTATATCCAGATTTAGGCTTATATGTATAAATATTGGTTATCAGCTTCCAAATACAATGAGTTATCGGTTATCGTATTGGCAAAAATTAAAATATTGGTGCACCCCTACAAACTGATGACGATGACACTGATGACAATGTAAATCGAAAGTGTTTTGTCTTTGCACGGAGCACTTTTTGGCCTCTCAATACACTAAAAATTGTTTTTTTCTACACATTGTGTGCGAGCTTCCCCTCTCTTTCGGACCACAGTATGATTTTTTGAGCTTACGCACCAAAGCTACTTGGAAATATAAGCCCTTTCAGCATTTGGTGTGGACGTCTACAGCTTTTGTTCTGCTGTTGGTTTACTACTATTTGCACCCCTACAAACAAACAAACTCTAGTGGTCAATTGTTTTTTTTGGCGAATACCAATATTTAGCAAGCAGAGTAGCCGATGGTGGTATAAAATACAATTTAATGACAGCAACTGAGATGCAGAGAAGTTTAAATAATCATTTTTAAATGAACTAGACATTCATTTTACACAATATTCACCCAACTTCACTTAAAAATATTTGAAAATGTAAACTACACTGTGCACTAACCAGACATGATGCGACCGTTTCCAGCAACAAACAATGCTGTGAAAACAGAACATTTCATAGGGAAAATGGTGTGCGACACAACCTGCCAATCAGAGCATATTTGATGTTCAATACACAACTACTACTAAACTATTGGGAGCAGGACTGAACCAATCAGACTTCAGTGTGTGTGGGGCTACCTAGCGCAACATAAGTGCCCAACAGTGCTCACCCACTTTATCAGCCATCTTGGTTTTGGAAGTATTTTTTCCATTCATTTCTTCAATAGGTATTTAATAAAATCCTAATAAAAGAGTAGTAAGCCATAAACCAAACTAAGCAGCTATATTCAGATATACAAATATATAAGTAGTTGTGGGAGTAGAGTGTTGGGGGAGCGACTATATTGCATCATGGGAGTGGGCGGAGCTGCAGAGCTCTTTTAGTGCACTTTGTAGGCCACAATACCATGATTGGTGGATCTCTCTTCAGGATTATGGGTAGTGTAGTTCTTCAAAAGGAATTCTGCTTTTAAACACGATTTTGTAAAAATGTAATTGAAATAACATGGACTGATGACTTCAGCAGAAGCATATACCATTGATTAACAACCTATATATATATATATATATATATATATATATATATATATATACACACACACACACACACACACACACATATATATAGGTCATATATATATAGCTCACGGTAGATCTGTCTTTAAAGGTTAATAAGTTAGCGTTAATAATCAGTTGCCCTGTGACAAAAATAAATAGGACTTTTACTTTCTGGCTAGACTGTTGCGCTCTATATCAGTTGAATCACGTGAGCTTCATTGCCTACACTCCCATTGGTAGTTGTTGTTGCATCATGTCATTATTTATTTGCATAAAGCTGAACTCAACTGCTTAACTTTGTTGGCAACTGTCGCCTCAAATAACCAACTCTCACTAAAAATGTATGACTTCCAGTTGCTTTGTTGCTGCACATGTTGTTAATTCTAATTTTATGAGAAAATGTTTTGCCATCTAAACGTTTTTAGAGGGAACCAAAGGTCTGAGTTTTCACCCATTTGTAATGATTCAACCATGCTGAAAAAAAAACACAGCTATATCTAGCATGGAGTCATTGTGGCAACATGTTGTCTATGATTGCTAACTCTGACGTCATTACTAGGCTACAAAAGATTCTTAAGAATATATGCATGACCAGAGGTGACAAAAACCAGGACATTTTTTCCATGAGCACTTTGAAGGAGGCTTTCATCCTCCTCGTTTGTGTGCATTTCTCCACAACAAAAGCAACCAAAAACATTCAGATCTGCATGTTGCCAAGAGTCACTTTGATTCGCTATGAACTGGAACAGCTAGACAAAACACCACTGCAGATCTTCAGAGTGAAGGCGAACAATAGCTCTTGTTCCTGCAGTGAAACACTGAACACTTCAAGGGCTGTTTATACAGCCTGAACAAAGACAAATCACAGTCACCGACACGGCTGGGCAATATTTTTTGTGTTTTGATGGTACTTATGTATTTGCTCTTCAATGGTTTAAATAGTGGATTTTTTTTTTTTTTCAATCAGAGGTACCATCACGTCAACCAAGCAACCACTGCAGCCAAGCAGGTTTAAACTGTTTGAATGCAAAGAAAACCAAGCTTGAAAGTTTTTAACTTTTTATACCTTGTTGTCGAGGCCTGCAATCTCTTGTTGACTGGCTGTTGACAGCAGGAAAGAGTTCATCTGCGTCTTCAGCGTGTCGTCCACCTCGACATCAATATCATAACACGCCGTCTTCTTCTGATCGTTGGGATCCACGCTGAGACAGAAAGTTAAAGTTTAGACTGCACTTCATAGAAGTTGGTAAAAGTGACTTTGAGTGACATGTTGACGATGGGTACCTTATGACGTGGCTGATGATGATTGGCTCAGGGGGCATCAGTAGCGCATGCAGACGCTGAGGGATCTCTGAGAACTTCATCCTCGGGGACTCAAAGATCTGAAACGGGAACAATGATGATTATTTAAATAAAGATGGTTCTAAAATCATTACCATTAGAAATACTCTTCTGGTTAAAGGATATGGTTTTAGATAATATATATATATGTACAGTATCAATCCCATTTTTGATCATCCACTGTGCGAAAACCATATGTCAGATCAGCAAGAACAGACATAGCACTCTATTCCAGAACAGTCTAAAGTTATGTGCCAAGTTTGGTGGATGTAACTTGAAAGCTCTAGGAGGAATTGGTGTTTTGAAATGTTGGTCTTGGTTTCATTTTGAAAAAACCCTAAACAAAGTTTGTACAATAACAGTATGTTGGCTTCATCATGCCGACATAATTACAGACAATTAAAAACAATAAATACAACACAATACAAAAACTATTGAGAGAAGTCAAGTCAAATGAAAATAGCGCAATACAATTTATTAAAATGTATTTAACTCTCAGCCTCAGATTGCACACCTACAGATTGCTTAGACTATCTGATGTATACTGCAAATAAAAATGGCAAGACCTTTAACCTGATTTTCCACTAATTCTTCCGTTACATTTTTTTTCTGAGAAATCTGTGTATTTGTTTAAATAAACTGCCATTTTGTTGCTAAACAGTCTGAAATTGTGGTATCATTGATTTCGGATTGATTAAATGCCCTGAAATGTCACATAAAGTGCTTTATATGTTGGACTGGACAGCCCCTTCTCATCTAAGTGGTCGTTTATTGGTAAGAAAAAGCAATATGCATCCAATGCCGAAAGTCAAAAACCTGCCTCTGTGCAACTACTTCGAAGTTTATAGTACACTTATAAAAATTATACACACTAAATTCTTGAAAATGCTCTTTAAATCCAACTAATCTTAAAAGTACTGAATTTTATCTTAGTTTATTGAAGTAAGAATCAAATATGAAGTCTTTCAGTCATTACCTGTTGGAGATATTTATCACAGTTGATGAACTCTCGCTCATGAGGGTCCTGCAGTTTATGGGTCTTCACATACTGCCACAGAGCCTGAATGATCACGGGTCGAGTCTGAGTGTGGATGCCCAACAACCGTGCCAGTCTGGGGTCCAACTTAAACTGAGGAGGCTGGAAAGAGATTGCGGTTTCCCATAACAAAGATTCAAAGTTTGACTGAATCAACAATGTGTATTCTGGGTAACAGCCAATGGAGAAGTTTATCAAACTGGAATTGTGCCATCTGGTGGAGGTTTCTTACAAACTTCCCATGGCTTTCCCATTTTTGTTTTAAAATCTCTTTCAGCATAGGCAGGTATTATACTTCGGTAAATATCTGTTCTCACCTGGTAGTCGAGCATGAGCAGTACAGTACAGTGCACACCAACATCACCGGGTCTCTTCACCTGAAATCCATCCGTTTCCTGAGTCGTAGCTGTTCTGTGCCACTGAAAACAATAAACACTGAAAACTCCAACATCTGACATGGTCTTAGAATTAGATAAATGTTCAGTTTATTTCTCAAGACAAGAGTCCAGAGAACAGTTGATGAGGACTCTACTGTAGGTATTAAATTTAGAGAAATCTCACCTCCACCAAATGATTGTCGGGTCCATACAAGTCTTTGTCCAACTCGATCACTAAAGACTTAAAAAAAGAGGAGAACTTCCTCTTTTGTTTGGTGGCTTCATATTTGGACACAGCAGTCTGAGAGACACAAAGAGAAACGTTTAGTGAGATAAGAGCTCACCCCCACAACGTCCCACCAAGGAGTCAAACAAGTCCACCCTCGTGTCTCTACAGCGCTCTGTTGCTGAGATATGGTGCCTTTGGTGGTTGTTAGGGTGTTGCTATGTGGTTACTTGGTTGTCACTAAGCTTGCCTTACTGTCCCAAGTGAAAAGAGGCCACCCCTATGTCTCTATGACATTCTGGTGCCAAGATATGGTGCTCTCGGGTGTCACTAAGCTTGCCTTACTGTCCCAAGTGAAAAGAGGCCACCCCCATGTCTCTACGACATTCTGGTGCCAAGATATGGTGTTCTCGTGTGTTGCCATTTGATTGGCACTAAACTTGCCTTAATGTCCCAAGTGAAAAGAGGCCACCCCCATGTCTCTATGACATTCTGGTGCCAAGATATGGTGCTTTCAGGTGTTGCTGTTTTGTTGTCACTAAACTTGCCTTAATGTCCCAAGTGAAAAGAGGCCACCCCCATGTCTCTATGACATTCTGGTGCCAAGATATGGTGCTTTCAGGTGTTGCTGTTTTGTTGTCACTAAACTTGCCTTAATGTCCCAAGTGAAAAGAGGCCACCCCCATGTCTCTATGACATTCTGGTGCCAAGATATGGTGCTCTCGGGTGTCACTAAACTTGCTTTACTGTCCCAAGTGAAAAGAGACCACCCCCATGTCTCTATAACATTCTGGTGCCAAGATATGGTGCTTTCGAGTGTTGCTGTTTTGTTGTCACTAAACTTGCCTTAATGTCCCAAGTGAAGAGAGGCCACCCCCATGTCTCTATGACACTCTGGTGCCAAGATATGGTGCTCTCGGGTGTTGATGTTTGGTTGTCACTAAACTTGCCTTACTGTCCCAAGTGAAAAGAGGCCATCTCCATGTCTCTACTTCATTTCGGTGCCAAGACATGTTGCAATTGGTGGTTACTAGGGTGTTGCTATGTGGTTGCTAGGGTGTCACTAAACTTGCCTTACTGTCCCTAGTGAAAAGAGGCCACCCCCGTATCTCTACTACGTTCTGGTACCAAGTCAAGATGCTCTGGGAGGTTGCTAGGGCATTGCTAGGTTAAGTTGGGTGGTTGCTAGGATGTCACTAAACTTGCCGTATAGTGCCAAGTAAAAAGAGGCCACCCTCTTGTCTATACGATATTCTGGAGCCAAGATATGGTGCCCTTGCGGTTGCTGGGGCGTTGCTATGTGGTTGGTAGGTTGCTTTATTGTCTGAATTAAAGAGAGGCCACCCCCATGTTTCTATGACATTCTGGTGCCAAGAAATGGTTCTCTTGGTGGTTGTTAGGGCGTTGCCATGCGGTTGCTAGGTTGTTCTGGGTGGTTGCTAAATTGTCACTAAACTTGCCGTATAGTCCCAAGTGAAAAGAGGCCACCCTCTTGTCTCAAAAACTTTCTGGTGCCAAGATATGGTGCCCTTGGTGGTTGCAAGGTTGTTGTGGGTGGATGCAAGAGTGTTACAAAACCCCCATGTCTCTAAAATTTTCTGTTCCATAGCTATGAACCCATCTGCTCCCTTTTCAGTGTTAAGTCTATGGGCATTTTTCACCCACTGGGCAAACACTGTACTATAAAAGTCATAGCACACCTCTCTCACTAAACTGGTTGATTTGGCACCTCATTCATGGGTGTACAACAAACAGTGCAGGATAAGTTATGCGCCAACGTTTTGGCGGACGAACAGTTTGAGATTTTTGAAAAATCCAAAACAAAGGTCAGAGCAATAGTAATAGTGGCGCCTTGCTCAAGCAAACACCTCTTATTAAAGACAATGAAATGTGAGAATTTCGCTTACATCCTCTAGAAGTCGCCCCTCCACACGCAGCTCCCAGGACGCAACGGTTCCCTCTCCGTCCTCAGCATCGGGTTTGGCCGGATTGAAGGTGTTGGAGATAAATATACGTAGCTTTCGTTTTTGCTGCACAGAACAAGTTATTAAGTGCCAATATTTTAACAAATAAAATTCACAAGAAACAGCTCAAGTACAATGATGGAAATCGGGTCACACAACACTCTATTGATAACGCAATTTGCATCATGCATCCTGAGCATCCGTGTCTGATTAAAGAATACTTGGGGCTTAAAGATCAAAATCCCTTCCAGAGGTCAATTCATAGTACCGGCCCTGTTCGCGCAGCAATTCAGCTTTACCTTGATGGGTCTCTTGAGAGCTTCCTGAATATCGAGTCTCTTGCGCATGATGGTTTGATCGAGTTTACGCTCAAATGCCAGCAGATCCATGTACGCCTGAGACTCGGGAACAAGTTCTCTAATCTGAAACACACAATAAATAACCATTTATCTGTACAATGACCATGAAAACAGGAAATATCCATCAAATTTTATTTCAAATTATAAAGGGCTTTCGCAAGCAACTTCAGGTTTGTATCAAGAGTGTTTGGTTGAAAAACTAGTTGCATTAGCTACATATTAATAGGCTTATTTGAAGACTAAAAATAATAGATTTTATGGGCACTTACTCTTTGAGGTAGAATTTTATCTGCCATTTTCTTCTTCTTGGCACTAAAACAGAAAGATACAGCATCATGAGGGGTTGAAAGACCAAAAAACCCACGTAATGAGAGCAGCTTCAAACAGAAATTATTTAATTTACTCACTAACAAGTAAATGCATTTAAAATCATTAAATCTGTAGAGATGGTCTTACTGTTGGTTGCGATTCTGTTGCTGGACCTGTTGGATCTGAGTTGGCGCCGGTCTCTTGCGGGACGGGTCCATGACTGGCATGCCTGGGCGGGACACTGGACTGGACCCGTAACCCGGGGGTCCCATTGGTGGTCCCTGAGGTGTCATACGACTCGCTGGAGGCATTCCTGGTCTCTATAGGGTTTAGATAAACTATAAAAAATGTGTCGACAAAAATGTTGCTGTCGAATAGTCGTTTGATCTCATTTATCGTAACATGAGATCACATTAAACTCTAATGATGCACTGACCTGAGAAGCAGCATATAAGATATTTAGACTTGCTTTTAGAGAATAGATCTTGAATATAAGTATATTTTGTCTTTACTGCACTCGCAGAAGTATAACCAAGTGAAGAAATACGCTTATATACAAAATACACGTAAATTTAAGAGACATTCTCTTAAAGCAAGTCTAAATATCTTATATGTTGCTTCTCAAGTATATATATCGTGTTTTAAGGATTTTTAGACAATTTTAAATGGAAAACAAGACAAATACACTTGATAACAACAGGAATTTTTGCAGTTAATTTTTTACTGAATTAAACAATAAAAAGTATTTTTCCCTTTAATTCAGTGAATGTCATTTAGAGGTATTTTTAAAAGATGATTTTGTCCTCTTTATTTTAGTAAGCACATTTAATACAACCTTTTAAGTCTGGGCACAAGCTGAATAATCGGTTAAGAGCTAACGAGTAATCGTTGCAATAATCGCCGAATAATCGTTAGATTAATCGATTATCAAAATAATCGTTAGTTGCAGCCCTAATAAACAGTAATACTAAATAGTAAATTAGTTAATAATAATGTTAATAAATGATAAACAAAACAGAAGTCCTATAATATTCCATTTAAGCCTATAAATGTATACAATAATATCTTTTAGAAATAATAGCTAAAATGACCCATTTTGTCCCGAGAAAGAAAAAGTATTTAACAAATGTAGCGGTATTTGTATCGGAATCTGCGATTTTGCGATATGGCCTTGATATTACTTGGTATCGGATCGAATATTAACCTTTGTGTTAATGCCAACAGCATACATTTTGCCAAAGGTGTGTATTTTTGGGGGGAATTTTGATATTTTAACCTCAGTTCCTATAATAAATCTATAATACACAAAATAGTTACACTCAGGACCTTCAGGACAAAAACGTCCCCATTGAAACCCATTAAAACTGCAATATTTGATCCCAGTGCCATTAAAGCATAAAATCATGAATTATATGATATTATGCTTTCATTACAGAGCGCTGGCTTCAAAATGTAAATTTTTAATATTTTCCTCCAGATGGCACCATTTTTCTCATGTTTAGCCTATGGAGCAAATACAAGCTTTTCCCCTATTTTTTGTTTTCTGTATTATAGAGCACTGCAGGACAATTGAATAAATAATGCAGATAAAATTGTGTGTGTGTGCTGGTATGGATGTCAGTGTGTGTTTTGTATGTGTGTATTGAGAAATTTGTGCGTGTGTGTAAAAAAACAACAGTGGCATTATATAAACAAACTGGCATTTAAAGGGTTAAAATCCTGATGTTATGATCAGGACTGATGTTGGTTAAAATAATTTACAAATTGAAAGTGGAAAATAATATTAATATATTATTATGACAGTTTTTTGATGCTGACATTTTTGTCCTCTAAGGACCTCTGAGTAACTTTAAATTGATGCACAAGGGTTAAATAAGTGTACACTCGCCCATCACTACTGAAAATCCAAAAAGGCAACATATACATCAATGCAACCAAATGCATCAAAATACTGTGATCCTCTTTAGGCCTAACCAATTACACAACCCATAAAAAACGCAATTTATGCTCAATATCGCTTTCAAAAGGAGTCAAAATGCTCATTTGTTTTCCTCGTCTGATCGCACTCCAGGCAAACACAGACCATTCCCTAAACGGCAGTGTATGGTTCCCACTTAGATATATTTTGGGGAACCAACTCCTAACGTTCTAGGAACGTTCTGTATAGGTTTTATTTTGTTAAAATAAAAATAAAACGTTTCTAAAACGTTCTAAGAACCATACATTGTTAGATGGGTTGATGCTTTGCACGCGCTAATAATAAGAATGCATACCACATTTCAGTATTTTGAGTGTCAGAGTTTTACACATTAAATAAAATCACAAATCCCGTAAGAAAACATTTAAAAGAAACCCCCTTCGGATTCATAAGCTGGCTCTTTGTTCTCCGCGCGCCTTACCGGGTATCCGGGCCCAGGCATCGGTGATCGGTACATGTGGTTCTGCGGACCGCCGGGTCCCATCCGTCCTGCTGGGGTACCGGGACCCATACCGGGCCCTGCACCGGCCACCGGCGGCCCGGGTCCCATTGCTGCTGCTGCTACTGCCCCGCCGCCGCCACCCGGTGTCGCAGGCTGATAACCTCCACGCGCAGCCATCTTCTCCAGCCGCAAACAGAGCACCGCTGAGACTGAGCGAGTCTCGCGAGAGTTCAAAAGCACCACGGCTATCCTTCAAACCGGTGACCAAATATCGCGAGATTCAGTGAGGAGGGATCCCATTTGGCGCACTGACGTCATCTTCAGCCCAGGCTCTGTTATTTAAACAATTCGTTTATTCTACAGATATATTTATTTATAATGTATTTTTTTTGTAATTTGATATTCCATTATATTGTAATTTAATTTCATAAAAGAATATAAAAAGCGTATTTTTATTCAATTTTTCATGTACTAAATCTATAAAAAAAAAAAAAAAAAAAAAAAAATTATTAGTAATAAATAATATTTATTTAATATATGGATATAGCTTTGGTCAGTATGGAAAGGCCTTCATGCGAATAGAATCGTATCATAGTATAGAAGTATAAAACATATTGGCATTGAATAGCATCCAGTCAGAAATATAAATTAAAAGAATGTTTTATTTACTTATGTGTTTATAAAAATATGACTCATATAAAAAAATAAAAAGAGCAAAGTTGATGTATACGTGGCAGGGGTGTAGCAATCATTTCAAAAGTGAGGGAGACAGAACGATTAGCGCGAGATGAACACACACACACACACACACACACACACACACACACATATATATATATATATATATAACATATATATTTTTTAAGGTTCTCAGTTGCAAACATTTTTTTATTGGATTAATTACATGATTGACCAGTACATTTTAACTTTTGCATTTACACATTTAGACATTTGCTTTATGAAAGACACAGCGTAAACACATTTGCCCTGTGAATAATTGCGGGGGACAAACTTTGGTTTTATTGAAAGTGACACGTCCCCCTCATCCCCCGTGTATTCTACGCCCATGATCCAGGGCACAAATGAGTGGAACTAACATCAATGTCCGCAAGGGGGAGACAAACACCATAATAATAATAATAATAATAATAATAATAATAATAATTGTTTCAACATCTGTTTAATTGGAAAGTGGCATGACTGGTATTTTAAGCGGACTAAAGTCTCTAATAAAAATAAGTGCACATTTCTAGCAGGTTTGATGTAACATAAGCTCTCAACCAGACTTCAAACGTACTTTTCTTGTCCTTTTACTGAATCATTTATGACATTCATGCTCAATATAAAACATTCTTCATTTCTTAAGCATTTGAAACCATTCCCTCTTTTTCAACCTCTCTCTGTATGTCCTTCATTGTGACATTTAGTCCTCATGCACAGATTTACACACACACACACACACACACACACACACACACACACATTGGTAAGCACTCTGCTTCACTGCGGTTGATTAAAAAGAAGCAGCTTTCTGCAGTCTCTGCCAGGGCTCATAATTCACACATCATTTGCATCATTAAACTCTGTTCCCATAAGCACAGACAAAAATCAATACCAGAATTTACTGTTCAGATGTATATGGATGTACAGGATATCTATGAGGATCAGTGTATGTTTGAGCATGATATGCCAAATGGGTTAGTAAATGGAGCATCAAATATATCTCCATCAGGTGTCATTTACAACCAACCATTTTCAAATAAATGCTTTGTTTTTAATGCATCATATATAGCTGAATCCATACAGACACAGTTGTGGATAAATGTAAGACTGAATCATTAGGGTTAGGGTAAGGGATTGTTCACCCAAAAAAATTAAGGAAAATTCGGTCAGTTACTCACCTCAGCTATGTTGTTACAAACCCGTTCCAAGTTTTCTCTCTTCTGTGGATCATAAATGGAGGGATTTATCGTTGTTGTTATTATTGCTCTTCTCCATACAGGATAAGTAAAAGCAGCAGCTGCTGAGCTAAAAAAAAAAAAAAAAAGCTCATTTTCATTTGATCTTTAGAACTTGAAACATATGTTACTTAAGTAATTGAGTAGAAGGTGGTTTATTCATCTTATGATTGTGATTAGTGTGATCTAGTTGAGATTGAGATCTGAGTTCCAGGTCAGAATCAGAGAAATCTGAAGTGGGTTTTCTCAATGTTACTGAGACCATTTGTACTGCATATAAAAAGAGGTTTGCCTTCTGCCCACACTTTTGACAATTAACAAAAAAAGATTTGAAACATCACTTCATGTGGTACGAAAACACCCACTTCAAGCTCAGGTCACTAGAACATTCCTCATGCTGTCTTTAACACCTACGACTAAAACCTCATTAAAAAAGAAGTGTTCAAATGTTCTAGCTATAAAAGGATTCACTTCAAGTCAATGTCAATATTTTCTGTAACTTGTGTTAAAGACAGGACTGGGTTTAAAATGAAACCCATATTTAAACAATATTTTATTCATTAATTACCTTTTTTACAGTAGCGCCATCAGTGGCATAGCCAAGAGCACACCCAGAATATTAGAGCTTATTCTTTGACTTAATAAAATGGTTTAAAATGCATACATTCTGATTTCTGAAAGTGTGAAAGAACTTTTTGAATGCACCGCTTCTCTGTTGTTAAGGAAAATCTGGTTAAAAAAAAAATGGAGCGAAATCTTGGCCCATCCATTTTTATTGAGGCCCACCCAAAAGCAATTTTCTGGCAACGCCCAGAGCTGTATTAAGGTGCTCCGGGGCCCCGGGGTTTAACGTTTTACTGGGTCTCTGTCAGCCTTCAGAGCAGGGGGTGGAGGGTCTGTGTGGGTGCCTCATGCCACCCTCCCCCCGCAAGATGCCGCCCTGGGCAACTTGCCTAAACCCGCCACTGATTACACAGTCTGGTTAGGGCACCAACTCCCTAGGGGGGCACCAGAAACTCCACCTGTTGCCCTTACTGGCACATTATACGTTATTCAAGGACCCAGTAGCAGTTGCAGAACACAGACTATCGCCTTGCGCTCGCACTTTTGCCTTGCGCAACTTTCAGAATTTATGCATTTTTAAACGTTTTTATAAATATACTTGAAGTCAAAGAATAATCTCGAATATTCTGGGTTGGCCAGGGTCTAATTTCAGCCCACCCTTGGCTACGCCACTGTGCATATTACGTTATCTTAATATTGTAAGAAGCAGTTACTTTGCAAGTGTATGAAATGATTGGGTTTCCTTTGAATGTTGAAACTAGAACTTTACTTTTACAGTCCTTTACACCTCAAGTGTTAGAGTGGAAAAGTCAAGGTAAATATATTCTGTCAAACACTTCAGTCTACAAATTAAACAAAATGTCATTCTTTTACTTTTGCAACTCTACTTGCCTTAGGTCACAGGTCAGAAAATCACCATGAGCAGATCTGTCCACAGATGTCTCTGAGATTGACTTCAGTTAATATACGGTTAAAGGCAGAATGGTAAATGAATGCGGACAACGATGACTTAAAGTGATTGAATGTCAAACAACAAGAGTCAGAGGTGAAACACAAATGGAAAAACCTACACTGCAAAAAACATGTTCTTTAAGTAACATTTCACTCAGGTTTGCAAATAAAGCTGCAAAGAGAGGTGTTAATTTACATAAGAGATAGTGATATGATTAAAATATTTTGTCATGTTGCAGGAGAATAAAGAATACCACTTCATAATACTTTTCATTAATATTAATAAAAAACAAACATTACATAAAGCTTAACAGATCAATAGTTCATCCACATTTGAATGTGAATAGTATACACATAACATTGTAACATAAAATGTATGACATTTAAATGTAAATTACCTAATGATCGCATTACATAAGGTAATATCTGTTAATGATTTATTAATGAAGGTTAGGAAAATTTCATAAAGTGTTGCCAAATGTCATTCATTCTTCTAAGCCTCTCACACAAAGCCCATGAAATCAAAATCAATGTTTTGTCATCCACGTCTATTAGCTTTGAGTTTAGCTAGTATACAGCTAAAAGGTGAAAAAAAACAACAAAAAAAAAAACTGAATTTTCTTCGGGTCAAACAGATACAAAAATATCGATGACATCATCTTGCACTCATGGGCGTATACAAATTATTGTCCAATAAAATTAATTCAAGATGCCCCCTATTTCCACTGCCAAATAAAAGCAAGTAGCCAATCATGGGCTGTAAACTAAAGGCTATTGGCTATTTATAACTATAGATATATATATATATATATATAAACCGTCCCACCTAACTTCCTGTTTCAACAGGAAATACGTCAACACAGGAAAGAAAACTGCGCTTGTCAAACCATTTCACGGGGTCTATAAAGGAATTTAAAAAAGACGCAAATTGGGGCCTGGGTAGCTCAGTGGTAAAATACGCTGGCTACCACCCCTGGAGTTCGCTAGTTCGAATCCCAGGGCATGCTGAGTGACTCCAGCCAGGTCTCCTAAGCAACCAAATTGGCCCGGTTGCTAGGGAGGGTAGAGTCACATGGGGTAACCTCCTCGTGGTCGCTATAATGTGGTTTGTTCTCGGTGGGGTGCATGGTGAATTGAGCGTGGTTGCCACGGTGGATGGCGTGAAGCCTCCACACGCGCTATGTCTCCGTGGCAACGTGCTCAACAAGCCACATGATAAGATGTGCAGGTTGACTGTCTCAGACGCAGAGGCAACTGGGATTCGTCCTCCGCCACCTGGACTGAGGCAAATCACTATGTGACCACGAGGACTTAGAGCGCATTGGGAATTGGGCATTCCAACTTGGGAGAAAAAGGGGAAAAATCCCCCCCCCCAAAAAGACACAAATTTCATTTTGAAAGCGCACTGATTTTGCAACGTTTTTGCTTCTCATTTACACTAGAACAGCATTTTCCTCCACTTAAAACTGAGACTTTCGAAACGCTCTCCATTACTTTGGAAAACGTTGATTTTAGGAAAATAAAAAAGGAGTTTTCAAAGTTAATTAGAAATTAACTTTACCATTAGGGGTCAATATGTGTCCCCTGCATTTCATTCTCAGGGGCATTTGTTTTTCCTGTATGGGGGCAATTTGTTTTCTAACTCAATAAAAATATACTGGGTGCCATCCTTTCAGGTGAAATATTTCAATTTAGTTCATTAAAGTTAACAAGGGCTAAAATGCATAACTAGGCCTAGAATATAATGAACTATATCAGATTGTTACAAATAAAAAACAAACAAACAAACAAACAGAGGAGTTCATTACGAGTGCATTTTTTTGACCCAACATTTAAAATTGTGGGGGCATTTATGCCCTGAGCCCACCCTAATTTCTGACCCAGTTATGGACAAAACGACAGAGATAAAACAACAACAGCACGTTTTATTCCTAAGCTCTTGGCTTTACTGTCTCGCCAATCAGACTGCATCGTATGCACAACATAACTACTGACAAATCGAGTAATGTTTGACAGTCGTTATCGGATTCGGTACTTTCTTTATCAGGCTGATGGATGTGCACAAACTTCGCATAAAAAGTAACTGAATTATCTCCGGTCGACCCGGTTAAAACCCGCTTGTCTCGGAAGTAATTAATCCTCTTAAAGCGTGTGATGACACTCTTATCAGTGTCAAACGGCTGCAGCTTCTAAATGTGCCACGAGATCCGTCAAGATAAATTTGCACGAGGGAGGAACTTTCTGACAGATGGGTTAAATGAATCATTGGCAAATGTGCTTCACATGGAACTCATTTTCAGTGAGTGAGTACAAATGGGATGAACTCAAGGATGTAACCACTTATTCAGGATTGGTAAATGACTACCAAATGTAATAATTTAATAATCAACCATAGGAAAAACTCATATCAGTAGACCACTCATGGGGGGTGCATGTCCCCTTCAATGTCTATGGTATTTACGGCCCTGGATGAACTCAAATAAACTCGTTCGATGAAACAGAGTGACATACAGTATATTGCACAACTTTACATAGTGAACTGCTATGAACTGTTCAGAAATGGACAAGGGCGCTAGCATCAGTATGGTCAATCATTTAGACTTATTCAGCACAAACCATAAAACATGCTCCACTTCATGCAGGAGGAAGTCGCTCATGTTCCACATTATGATTATCAGATGCTCTGGCTCATGATCTGCAGGTGCATATATATGGCAATTAAACACCTGCTTGACGGTTCAATGGACTGACAGAAATGTACTATGCTATCTTTGTGACTGTTCACATTTGGCATGCAAAAGAGCAACTCTGACCCAGCAAACAACCTTTGGTTCCCAGAAAGTTCTGGGACATTGCCGGGTCTAATGGGGGGCTTGGGGGGCATTGCACCCATAGATTTTCAATGTGCCCTCTAAAAACTTCTGACACCCGCCTCCTGGTCCAATGAAGAGACAACTACTTGCCCAGCCTACAGCCATGCACTGGGAACATTAGTTTAAGATTATTGGGGATTATTGTTCCTAGAACATTGGAGATTGGTTTCCAAAACAGTTAACCAAACGGGAACCAAACGCTAACATTAGGGGAACATTCTGTGTTTGCTGGAGATACCAAGATTATACACGTATATAGTTATGCATTTGGATGACATAAAGGAACTCTCAAGGGCACTAGTTGATGGGTCGTTCACGAACGATTCGTTTTTTTTGAACGAATCTTTTATATTACTCGAAAGAACGAGTACTGTGTAAAATCCATGCTCGTGTTTCGTTAATTTTTTTCCCCTCCCCTTTTCTCCCCAATTTGGAATTCCCAATGCCCTCTAAGTCCTTGTGGTGGTGTAGTGACTCGCCTCAATCCGGTAGCGGAGGACAAATCTCAGTTGCCTCCGCATCTGAGACAGTCAATCCACACATCTTATCACTTGGTTTGTTGAGTGTTACTGTGGAGACATAGCGCGTGTGGAGGCTTCACGCTATTCTCTGCGGCATCCACACACAACTCACCACACGCCCCACCAAGAGCGAGAACCACATTATAGTGACCATGAGGAGGTTACCCCATGTGACTCTACCCTCCCTAGCAACCGGGCCAATTTGGTTGCTTAGGAGACCTGGCTTGAGTCACTCAGCACGCCCTGGATTCAAACTCGTGACTCCAGGGGTGGTAGTCAGCGTCTTTACTCGCTGAGCTACCCAGGCCCCCGTGTTTCGTTCATTTGACGCGGGCCAGCCGCATAGACTCTGTACTGGAAACACAATTGATTAGTTCACCTCACGAGTCAGTCTTCGGGTATGAGTCTCTCGTTAATTTTCACGCTGCATATACTCAACATAGGCTGTACTGGAAGCAGAAATTAGTTCATACTCCCAACGTTCCTTAAATCAAATCTGATTGTATTTTTGCCTTTATAGTTTCATGAAGCTTCTTTATTACTTGCAGTGCATAACTATGTGAATGTTTCTGTCATGATGGTTCTTTTCCATAACACTGAATCTGGTAATAAAGTGTTAGTTAAAGCTTTAAACTTTCTGAATGATGGGAAAAATAACATTTATAAAGCATGATGCCTTCAATTCAAGCCCAGTACAACTTTTATCTTTCTTCATAAAATATCATAGACAATAAAAGCTATTAGAAAACTCCATATTATTGACTTGACTACTGAATTGATTTGGAATAAACTGTAATTTATTTTCCCATCATGAAGCATCCTCTTGTTGTATTCAAATATCCATGTCAGTAAAATGATCCAATCTTCCCATCACTACAGTGTAGTGTGTGGAGATCTCATCTGCTGACTGCAGGTGTTGGCAGTTCTCCCTGCGTCCCACATCAGCACAGCAACGACAGCAGGAAATGACAGTCTCATCACTCATTCATGACAGTGTTCACTTTTGTTGCACAAACAGAGCATATGCCAACCCAACACTACCCCATTGTCCACTGTCAGGAGGCACCGGAGCACAATCTGATCCCGTAACAAGCATTTCTAAAGAAGAAAAGTTGATTTTGGGCTTCCAAAACGTTCAATAACGTCATTGCTCATCATCTAGTTAAACTGGACCATTTTTAAAATGCATTCATGGATTCTGATGTCAGTAAGTTATTCTAATATCCATCTTCATTATATAGTTCCTAGGAGACGTCCTGAAATCATCTCAGTCAGGTCAGATGTCATCTGATGCTCTTGACAGACGTCTCGCTTGGATTTCTCTCATTCCTTAGAGGTCTTTCATGCAGTGTCACAGATATTCCCTTCATTTTTCATCGCCCTGTATCTACTTTCCATAATGTATGTTCAAAAATTAATTATACCTGCCAGTGTAAATGTATGAATAGTAGTGAAATAAGAACACAGTAAGGCTGGAAATCAAAAACTGGTTCCATTTTCTTCAGTCCTAACATGTCATCATTCATTCACCCAATGGTGTGAGTTTGGCATGCACTGCAAAAGAGTATTTTTGACTTATTTGATGGTAAAAATATCTAAACATCCTTAAAACGAGGTAAAATAGCTTGAGGAGCAAAATGGCACAAGATAATAAGTCTTGTTCTCAAGAGAAACTAAACTCGAGAACTAAATTTGGTGCAGTTTATGCTTACAACAAGAAAAGACTATTTGCCAATGGAGTAAGAAAAATAAACTTGTTTTTGCTTTGAATCAAGTTTTTTTGCTGAACCCCATTGACAGTTTTAAGCATAAAAGCTACAAACTTTTGTTTGATTTCTCTAAAAACAAGACAAAATAACTTATGTCATTTTGCTTCTCAAGGAAGAAGGGGGTGGGGGGTGTTCGGGAAACCTGTTTGAAATTACACATTTCACCCTTAAACATGAATAATCACCAACACCAAAGCTGAATGAAATATGAGATCATCGTAAAATTATGAATGCTATTTATTATACCTTCATGGATAAATAGAACAGCCTGTTATCTGCAAATATGCCGACTGAACTATCAGGCAATATGTATGTTTGTAGTAAAAAAAAAAAAAGATGAACTGAATAATGAATCTGCTGATTATCATGATTATAGCACTGATAAGTATATTTATCATTCTTTAACATCACCTTTACATATCAGTGGTCTCATTTGTGCTTTGATATGATGTTTGCGACATCAACAAATACATTTCAGCAATTACACAATTCAAATAAAAATACGTTGTTTAACACACAGTTCACTTTTCATTAACAGAATAAAATGTAAAGTATAATACACACACATACACACGCACACACGCACACACGCACCCACAGCCCATTCAAAAAGACACACAAACAAAGAAATGCACATGTTTGTATTGTTCAGGCACACAATCAGTAATTCTTACACAAACACTCAATGTGTCCGTACAGTGACATCAAAAGTATGGAGACCCTTAATTCACGTTTAAAAATGTCTGATTGCCATTCCATTAGATACAAAATACCAAAACAAGTGTCATTTATTTGCAAGAAAGTTTGAGTTTGATAAATATTTGAGTTTGCATTTTTGCAAAGTTAGCGGCCGTTCAGATCGATCACGTTCTTGCGCTAAAAAAGTTTGACGCAGTGCAACATACCGTATATAACAAAACTCAGATGTCTCGAGATGCATTTTTTTCTCCCCTTTTTCACCCAATTTGGAATGCCCTATTCCTAATGCGCTTTTAAGTCCTCGTGGTGGCGTAGTGATTCGCCTCAGTCCGGGTGGCGGAGGACGAATCCCAGTTGCCTCCGCGTCTGAGACCATCAACCCGTGCATATTATCACGTGGCTTGTTGAGCACGTTGCCACGGAAATATAGCGCGTGTGGAGGCTTCACGCCATCCACCGCGGCATCTGCGCTCAACTCACCACACGCCCCACCGACAACGAACCACATTATAGCGGCCACAGGAGGTTACCCCATGTGACTCTACCCTCCCTAGCAACCGGGCCAATTTGTTTGCTTAGGAGACCTGGCTGGAGTCACTCAGCACGCCCTGGGATTCAAACTAGCGAACTAGCGAACTCCAGGGGTGGTAGCCAGCGTATTTTACCACTGAACTACCCAGGCCCATCGAGACGCATTTTTAAAAGCTGAAGTAGAAAAAATCTGGCGCAAAACAATTTGCAAGACTCCCTGCAATGGTCAATAACAGCAGTTTAGCACATTTTTACAATAAAAACAGACGCAAAAATGTGTTCGGTGTACACAACACCTTAGTTCTGTGATATTGTATCATCTGACGAATAAGTGTCGCTTAAATACTTTTCGTCTTAATTTTAAAAGCGATATCTATTGTTTTATAATTTGAAGCCAACAAACTTCTTTTTGTGAAGGGTTTTGCTTAAAAATTGTGCATGTGCATATCTTTCTTTGGAAAATAAACATCACTTGCATTGATATTTTGTTATATAATGCAACAACAATCAGACACATTTAAATGCAGATTAATTGTCCAAATACTTTTGGGGGGGGGGGTATCCTTGTGGGGACTTCCCATTTGCATCTATTGTTCATAAAAGATGCTAATTAAAATTACTAAAGATTATACCCTCTAAAACACATCTTTTGGCATTTTTAGATATAAATTAAGACATTATTTCATATCTTGTGAGCTGTTTTTCCTATTTTTCTATTTTTGTGGATGGAAGTTTTTTCTTCGCCTTTTCACTATTCTTGTTGGGACATTTTCAGGGACAGCAAAACCTGCGCACGCACACACACACAAAAACTTGGCTTTGCCATCGTTCAACACCTGTACATAATTGAGGCAAACTTGGCGATAATAATGATGAAGTCTAAATTAAACTAAAAACATGCAAAGGACCAGCATGCATTTACAAGATGGAATGCACATGGCACGATCACACAGCTAAACGCAATGTCATACTTCCCGAAGACGCACGTAACAGTCACCTTGTCCGGGAAAATTACAATCTCATGAAATACACAGAGGCTGGATTGGTCCAATCAGAATTCAGGAGACTAATGAGGCTACATACAGTGAATACACACTCTATTTATCTACAGAACTACATAAGCAACTCGTCTGAAGACAGTTTTGTCACTATGTACACAAAAGGCATCAGGGTCCAGCCGCGAGAGGCTGCGCGATGTCCGAGTCACGTTGCGCGTAATTTTGCGTGGAGCATTTGCGAGAACGCTCCAAACTGGCGAGGCTTTTTAGGAATTTTATTTTTGAGGCAGTATTTCCTTGAAATGTTCAGGAAATCGTCAAAAGTTTTGTATGTTTCCAGATAACGTGCTTGTGAAAATATACTTCACGCTTTGTGTGACAGGTACCATGTTGTTCTTCCATTGTCTGGTGGTTTCTCCTGTGTGTTGAAGATCTGTTGGAGGGGTTTTGTAATGTTCGGGGTTATAATGTGGTCAGCTTTGGTCATTTTCTGTCAGGCTGGCCGATCTTCAGCAGGTAAAGTCTTCAAAGTTGCCCTGGCCGGGATGGTGAGGTAGCATGTTAGCTGGGTAGTTAGACGGGGTACGAAGGTTGTCACAGGGAGCCTGCAAAGACAGACCAACAGACAAGATAGATAGAGAGACAGATCGAGGCAGACAGGCAGGCAGATGAAACAGAGAAAAGAGAAGATGACAGCAGCAGTTAGAATCGCAGGCCCTTCAGACGTCTAATTAGAGAAGAAACTGAATTTTCTTCCTGTCGACTGATACTGACCCACTCAATGCAATTTCTACTGAACTGAGACCTTGAATACAATTTTTAATTACTGCTTGAACCTGTAATACTTCATTCAGAAATGTAGAAAAGATCAAAGCAAATCTCCTTATGATCAATTACTTGCATTATTATATAGAATTATTATAAGTCTCTTTTGGATGGCAGAATCTTGTAAATTAATAAATATATCTAATTTGTGGAAACTATTACTGGATATTAAAACTGCACCATCCTCTTCCCTTCCCTTTTCTGTCTATTTATTTTCTCCCGATAATAATTCCTCTGTCAATTAGAATGTTCGTAATGGAATACTCGCATAGAGCATTCTGTGGAGTATCAGCTTGAATTCTAAATGTGCAACGTTCGTAAAAAATGTGAAAATTCTAAACGATAAAGTGAAACATTGCGCTTGTGTAGTGATACTACATTATTTTACAATATAAAAATAATTATTTTATACTAACAACAAAGCGTTTATTAAAACTACTTTTCAAACAGTAAAATACTATATAGTAGTCACATGACTTTAATCCGTTTGACACATGATCTCCTTACATGCACATCCAGCAAATGGCATATCGAGAGAGCGAAAAAATCCACTTTTATTTAATCTAAATTTTGTGCAAAAAATGTAACTTCAGTCTGTCTCATCAAATCAGTCAAAAGATGTTCAAATTACAGTTGATACCAAACAAACTTTGAATTAACAAAAATTCCGTCAATGTAAGTCTATGCGATATTTCATTATCTGCTGTGCGAAAACCATACGTCCAATCGGTTAGAAAAGTCATAGCACACTGTTTCAAAACAGTCTGAAGGTCTGTGCCAAGTTTGGTGGATGTTGCTTGAAAGCTCTCAAAGAAGTGATCGTTATTAATTTTGGTCTTGGTTTAGGGATTTTGAAAAAATCCTAAACAAAGTTTGTAGAATGACAGTATGTCGACTTTGTCAAGCCAACATAATGCAAGGTCAAGTCGAGCAACTGCACAATGGAATATAGCACCCCATGTAGTGTGCTCTGGCTGTATATTGCACATTTTGGTAAATGTAGTAAATCATCACGATATTCCATGCATACAGAAAGTTTGCATACTGTACACAGTACATACATACTGCAGGAGTATTAGGAGTAGTATGGTAGTACACTACCACTGTTGCTCACTGTTGCCTATTAGTGTGACATAATACAGTATATATAGATATGTAGATAGTAAGATGGAAAACAGATGGATCAGATAGATGAATAAATATATACATACGTATGTACATTGTGTTTTCTTCATAACAGGACTCTGAAAATCACACAATCGAGAATGTTCTGAATGGAATACGTAACATAACAGACTGCTTGACTAGTATAACTGAGTATTGCCGACTATTTAAATGTTACATTTTAAAGTAGCATCTGAAAAATGAAGCATTGTGCATTGTGATATTACCGTATTGTCTGGAAATAAAGTCGCACCTCTGCTTACTACTCAGTAATAGCTACGACTGTTGCTATCAGTGAGGTTTTCATCTGTTCATGTGTTTTGATGTGCAGTGTGTTTGACTGGCGGACATCAATTACGTTATAATTTTTATGCTTTTATGCACTTTGGACTAGAAGTCACAGGACCTTTCGGATGACCAAAAACAAACGCAACTTATATTGTGGAAAATACTGTATAGTACAATATTATATAAATGATATAACATTTATTCATATGATTTCGATAAAAACGTTTCATGCAGTAGACTGAGTTTTTATATCGAATAAAAACGTTTTTTGCATTTTAATCCAATTTTGTGGAATTTTTTTTAAACTTTTGGCAGTCCGGTGAAATTACGAGTCAATAAAGATTATTGTCTGTTAGTATGTGAGTGCAGGGTTCAGCACAGATACTGGTGTGATAGTTACTAACGTGACGATTCACATCGTTCAGACTGAGAACAGCTCCTCGGTCATTTTTGTTGCTCCGCTGATGTTTCTTCTTAGCACAGCGACACAGTTTGTACTTGATCACCTGTGAAGAGAGCAAACAAACGAGTGTGACTCACAGCTAAATACATACAATTCATGTTTGCCGTTTGCCACAGGGGGAGCATTTCATAAAGCTTTTACAAAAGTTTCTTGACACATTAGAGATAACTGCAAAAAAAGGGGCAGTTCAGACTGAACACGTTTGACGGCTACTATGCCACATCTCGCCATTTTATCCAGCTCGGTTAAACGGCATTGAACAAATGAATTCACACCACACTTAAAATATCCGACCGTATCGTGGTTCTGGGTACTTCCAAATTCTTGAAAAACATCACCGGAAGATAACTGAGACTTTACTGAATCCTCTGAAATGAGGTTAAAAGACATTCAAAACTAGATGTTTAAGGTGTTCAGGGTGGGTCTACTGAGTTGCTATGCAGTTGCTAGGGTGTTCCAAGTGTTTTCTCAAATTAATATCACACCTCGCCTCAACAGGTCACATGACTTGAGTTATCATTTATGTCTGTAGCACAAACGAGACAAGTTATACGCTGACATTTAATACTTTGGTTTAATTAACTAAAAAAACCCCACAAAAATATTATCAATAGTGATAGTGAATGCTTAATTTTTTCTTCTGTTTGATCAGCTGTTGTTCTAGATACCGACAGAAACAATATATTTGAAGCATCAGATCGGAGCGTGTAACCGGGGCATTTGCCTCAGTGCCAGTTCCCATGAGGCCCATCTGACACACAGTACAGCAGAGATGGATGATAGACTGCTTGTTATTGGCTTACGCTGTCATGTTCCAGGAAGTCGGCTTAAATCAGCCAGATAATGAACACGAGTCGTGGAACTGACAGCATTTGGGCGGCATTTCCTGTAAAAGTGCCAGTTTCCACCTGCTGTATCTGACAGACCGTTCTGTCATTGTCATGATGTCATGGTGTTTGAATTCTGTTGGGTTTACTAAAACGAGACACACGAGAATCTTCACGTTGAGTGTCCATTTATCAAAACTGCATAGCAACATTATTTATATTTATATTATCTTTCAGCAGAAACACACTGAAATAAATTGTGCCGAAAAAACAGATAAAGAAAAAGACAACTTTTAGAAGTGCATCACTGCTCCAGCTAAAAGTTTTTGTAACAGGGACGGGTGATATATCAAATATTCACAATATATTTGCACTGTTTTTTTTGTTTTTTTTTGGTGATATAAAATTAAGCAACAAAATGAATATGATTATGCCATTTTTTAACATTACATAAATACCAAAAATAATGTGTTGATTTAGTGAAAAACATGCACCAATAATTTTTTATTAGATTTTTACAGTATTTTATTTAAATTTTCCAAATTATTTTACAAAAATACCAAATATAATGTGTTGATTCAGTGGAAAACATGCACCTATTATTTTTAACTAGATTTTTACTGTATTTTATTTAAATTTTCCAAATTATTTTGTAGAAATATCAAAAATAATGTGTCGATTTATTGGAAAACATGCACCAATTTTTTTAACTAGATTTTTACTGTATTTTACTTAAATTTTACAAATTATTTTACAGAAATACCAAAAATAATGTGCTGATTTAGTGAAAAACATGCACCAATAATTTATTAGATTTTTACAGTATTTTATTTACATTTTCCAAATTATTTTACAAAAATACCAAATATAATGTGTTGATTTAGTGAAAAACATGCACCAATTATTTTTAACTAGATTTTTACTGTATTTTACTTAAATTTTACAAATTATTTTACAGAAAAAGCAAAAATAATGTGTCGATTTAGTGGAAAACATATAACGATTATTTTAAACTAGATTTTTACTGTATTTTATTTAAATTTTATTATTATTTTTTTTTTTTTTACAAAAAGACGGTGAAAAACTGAAAAACATGCACAAATTATTTTTTACTAGATCTTTACTGTATTTTAGTGATTAACCAATATGGGTTTTTTAATGGCCGATGCTGATGCTGATATCCAGAGAGCAGGGTGGCTGATAGGCCGACACAATACTGATATATTAATACAGTAAATAACATAAAATTGCTAAAAATAATAATACATTCTTATTTAGCACTATATTTACTCAATTTCACACAAAACTTTAACTCTGTAAAAAAGAATCTAAAAAAACCAATATTATATTTTAAATGGTAGATAGCAGATTCTTCTGATTTCTGTTTAGTCGTCAAATTTTAGTAATTGAATTGCACATGAATACATTTTTAATATATTAGGAAAAATAAAATAACAGTACACACAGTAGAACAGCAACCATGGATGGCATGTCCAAGTTAGCAATCGCATTTACTCAAAATAAGTGAATAAGATATTTATTATACTGCACGTGAAGCGCTTTTACTTTGAAGTTGCACTCACGCGCTCGTGCGGATCCAGCGCGAGCAGCAATCTCCTGACAGTTTAAACGGCCTGGATCGCATTCTTGGATTGTCACGGACTGACCGTCATGATTTGTGAATGAGAGGAACTTTAGCTCTGACACGCGGACCGTTTAAATGAGACTGTGCTGCACACCGGTCTATTATTGTAGTAACACGATGCACGTAACAACAAAACAAACCGTGACTGGACGTTTACATGTCTCAGTCGCTTCACATGCAAGCAGGTGATTTTCGGCACCCTCAAGAAACAAATCGGCCACACGGGAATATTTATCAGGCTAATGCAGATAATTAAATAAGTTAGAATATCGGCCGATTTATCGGCCTCTGCGATATATCGGTCGACCACTACTGTATTTTATTTACATTTGACAAACTATTTTACAAAAATACCAAATATAATGTGTTGATTCAGTGGAAAACATGCACAAATTATTTTAACTAGAATTTACTGTATTGTATTTAGATTTAGCAAAACTACCAAATATTTTAAATATATTAAAATAACTACTTATAAGCCATTTCAGAGCAAATACAAAAATATTGAGAATATACTTTCATAAGTACAAAACAGAAGTCAAAACACTGAGAGAACATTTTCATTGCTTTATCACCCAGTCCTTGTGTGTACTATTTTTGCAGATGAGAATGAGGTTTATCAATCATCTTCAACAGAAGATTGGACTATATTGCATCTTCTCTGCTCAGTTACCTGCTCGATCACCTGTTATTACAGTCCAATGACCAACACGCAATTTCACCAATCAGAAGATAATTTCACACATTCACCTTCAGGGCACTGATATCTCGTTCGCAATCACATCTTGAGCAAAGACTTGAAAGCTAATAATATATTACACTTCGTTCGCTGATTGTAGAAGCTCTGACAAAGAGTCTTGAGTGCATAAATGCTTCACCTGTTCCAGCTGGCTGGTTTTGTGAAGGTCACAATGGAGATCAAACATAATAATGGGTGAAAGCAGGAAATACGACATTTTGAGTGACTGAGAAACATTCTAGAAATGTCAATATTGAGGGTAACTATTTCAGATAGGTCCTTGAGACACAGAAATAGGAGCAAGTAAATAATTAACAGGAGTAGGTTTGCAATTGTGGCATGGAGGTCTTACCTCATATAGATAGTCGAAGAGCTCCAGGATTGTTAAGATACTGGCACCAATGAACAGTCCCATCTGCCCGCCAATATCACCTGAAACAGTACAGCAGGGTAATTACTTTCTAGCGAGCCATTTTAGCAAATGGGTTCCAAAGAGTCATCATAGAAGTGTTTCCAACAGGGTTTTGTTTTTTCAGCAGGGTGAACATGTTGTCATATGAACAACCAGTCAGTAATTAGACTGACTGAAGTTTGACTTATCTTACAAATGAACGTTTTTTAACATTGCAACGAACACTTCACCGAATTCAAAATAATGTCCATATATCTGATATTTTCTGTTCTTATAGTCACATTCAAATTTTGTGAACTCATCTCTTGAAGATCGTAAACACTGCTCACCGAGAAGTCCGGCTAACTCGTACGCTTTCTTCTGCTCGATGGTTTCGTAGTTCAGAGCTTCAAAGAAGATGTCCAGGACTAGAATGTTATCTCTAAAAACACAGCAGAAGGGAAGAATGAAGACATCACAGTGGCTTTTACTTCCACTATCATCCTTCATGCCATCCTCAGAGCATCGATTCACAGTCTCTGCCAATTTCAAGCATTTCATTCTCTAATCTGCTGGAGCTGTGAGCAGATGGCTGGAGTCGAGCCAGTGTGCCGCCACGGGTCGTTTCTGACACAGCTGGGGTTGATACTGCAACTGATACATGCAAAGCACTTTCATTGCATTTGTCACCATCAAGTTGCAGTGCTTATTGAAAATGAAATTGGTTGCAAACTTTGACCCAGATCATATAATTGATCTTGGCAGATCATGACTAGTTTTGCTTCAGAACCCAGATTTGACATCGGACATGTGCTAAATGTGCTTAAAATCAAACATTGAAATGTATTACTATGAAATGCACAGGCCCAATGAAACTTAAAATTATTCACATAAAATAAGAAAACTGTCAATTATGGTTTCTACAGTAAACGTCTCAAGTATACGTAAACTGTACGTTACTGCATGTAAGTGCAGATGCTTCTAGCAACGCAAGCTCGATTTCATGTGTTGTTGCGTTCGAAAATGTGCACACAATTCATTACACAATGCAAGTATGCGTTGCATTCTCAGCGTTGCCACAAGGGGCGCTACAGCGGCCATTAGTGTGAACTGTTCGCTTCTACGGCGAGTTTTCTCTTTCAAGTCAACTACTGTCAAGGCATAGCAACTATTTCAAGAGAATATTGCTGAGAAAGTAAGTTCAAGCCAATATATTTATAGAAACTTACCTGAATAATAACAGTTTAATGGCACAGACATTTGAAGGTAACTCTATCGCCTTGAGCCACTGTAGTGTAAGAACGCATATTAAGTGTGTTCAAACTGACTCCACATTGGCAAACATAACAGTTTAAGTTCATATAAGTTTCGATTGTAACCATGGCGAAATGACCAAGGGAGATATCCCTAATTTGACGAGTTTCTACTAAGTGACAGATACATTTGTAACAAAATACCATTAGGTTTGATTGGTTGTACAAACTCTGACATCAGCAACAAAAGAAATGGGAAGCATTTCCTCCTCCCTTTAAAAAAAAGTTAATACGCCTATTTATTTTGCTATCCCAACCATATCCGATTAATTAATCCTATCCAAGCATCATATATTTCCCTGCGGTCCATTACCCAATCAAAACAGACGTATGACACATTTTTCGGTTACTATCCATTTATTGAGAACCACTGATTTAAGAACTTTTGCATAAACTTTTCCTTACCTATATTCACCGCAGATGGCGTTAAAGTAATTTTTATTCCCTGCTGAATACATACAAGCGTGATTAAACTGTGGAAGATAGCTGAAGTCATTTCATGAGTGTTTGCCCAAGCTTTTCAAATCTACCTGCTAGCCAAAAACACTCAAATAAGATCGCTCTTAATGCTTGTTTTGCAGCAGATTTACTTTTGAATGTCAATTAGATGCTACTCTAAACCGACGCATGAAAAAGCAGCATCCTTCTCCTTTGAAATCCAGACATTATCTCATCTTATCTGAATCTGAAACATCTTTTACATTAAAACATAACCCTTTCACGATCCCAAATACATGGTAGATGAAGGATGACCTAAGATTAGATTCGATTCATTTCCGAAGTTTAAGGAAACTGCAGTTTTATGCAGAGATTTGATTTTGGGTCATTTCACTGGCTAGTCATTAATATCTTCCTGAACAGACAGAAAACCAACTAAATAGAAGCGTTCAAGCGTCGCATTCTGAAGATTAAATTCACCCGAGTTCTCCAGTAACACCTCTTCTGAATGTTAAACTCTGCTCATAACTTTTAAATGTTCCACATGACTTCACTTTTCATTTTCTAAAATGCAAAATGTTGTAAATAACGGTTGCAGTTCTTCTGCACTGAGATTTCATGTAAGTTTCGACTGTAACCATGGCGGGTTCAAAGGCATTGCCCCCCTAGATTTTCCTAGTGCACCTCAAGTCGGACAGCGAAAAGACCAAGGGGGACCCCTATAAACTGCCCAACCTAAAGGTCAAAATGCCACCCACCATCCTACCGGCCCTGATTGTAACCATTTTTATTTCATGTTGACTTTAAACTTAAATCTACCTGTTAAATCTTAATGTTGTTTGTAAATCAGCACGCCAGAATAGTGTAACTGCATTTAAAAAACATATTAGTGACTAAAACACAGACACAAACCAAGCACAGCAACTGTTTTGATCTTTCTTGCTAAACCGGAAGCTTAATTAGGATTTGTGTTGTTCCAGATGGTTGCTGATGTCGAGACATTCACTGACATTTCTGTGTTTGTGAAGGCAGTGATGTGTTACATGTCTGCCGTGTTGAGCAGCACAGACAATTTTCTGTCTGGTTCTTCAGTGAGGACAGACAAAAGATCTTGGTTAATTATTGATGAGCTGCTAAACAGCTGCCAATCTAGACAATTAAACAAGCAATGGTTAACATTTAGAGCAGCAATAGATCACCCCATGACTACACAATTACAATCAGACACAAATAAATACACATAAACATGTTATGAGTGTCAAAAAGAAATTACAAACTTCACCTTGTTGTTTTAGTTAATGAGGCCCGATGTCAAATGATCTAAACTGTTTTTATCTGTAACACTCGAATGCTAACAAGGTGTGACGCAAAAGCAAAATGCCCTGTGATGCGAGAAAATGACCACGAAACTGAACATTACATTTAAAGGAAACAAGAAATCAGAATTGACTATTTTATTTCATATTCCCTCACATTAAATGCATATTTCTGCTCATGAAATGCAAAATTAAGTGAAATGGGTTGCAAGCTGTGTTTTAGTGTTTCATGGGGCCCAACACCAAATTTACGAAACTGTTATCATCTGTACCTTAAATTTGCACCACAATTTTTTTGACAAAATCAAAGCCAATCATAACATAACATTTTTAATATACGGCTATATAGAGCCATATTTTGAACCAATGAGATTTCACTTTGGGCGGTGCTACCCAATGCAACGCAACAGAAATAGAAACCATGCGACTGACTTTTGAGTCAACTGGACACCTAAGGAATCGTACAAACGGGGCAACTTCCAGCGAGACTCACGCGATGTACTGCTCCGTCTTGTTGAACTTCTTGGCGAGGTATTTGGCCGAGGCTTTGCTGGGGATCTTGACGAAGGACAGCTCTTTGCCATAACGCGTCGTGTTGCAGGGCGTCTCGCACACGCAGTAGTCATTGTCTCTCTCCACCAGAAAATCTAGAGACAGGGAAGGAAAAAAATAGTCATGGAATGACATTATGAAATGAAATGAACAGAAAAACAGTGGGACAGATGATGGAGAATAAAATGTTATGGGGAGGTAGGTGGAGGGGTTAGGAGGGTCATAAATCAAGCTGTCCTGTCCTGCCCTTAGGTTGAACCATCTGTAATGAGCTCAGTGAGAAGAATCGAGCTCTACACTCAAGCATATCACGATGGAGAAGATAAAGTTTTCTCTCACCTAGAGCTGGATCTGCACATTCCTTATACTGTTCTGGAGTGCAGTACGGAGCGTCACCTAAAGACAATGAGAAAATGAGAAAAAGTTAAAGACATTTCTGTCTATTGCATTTAATGGAGAAAGGAAAAAGGTGCAGAAACATGAAGGATTTTAGGGTGAATCTCACAAAACCTATCAAGAACATACTCGAGTCAAAGTGTATTCCACCCAAAATCAGAAGAAATAAGTAAATTACATTTTGCATAAAGAAAATGAAGCCCAGTTCTCATTACCATAAATCAAAAAAATGTTGTATGAGGTGAAATAGGACCTGGACATGTACATGAGATTTACCTTTAAAGAAGAGTAACAAAGAAAAATAAGTGGAATGAGGCAGAGAAAAGCATAATGTTCTGGCAGCAGGTGGAAGAGGGAGACCACTGTCTGTGCGTTAATTAAAAGATGTCGTTGTCCATCACGCCACTGTTATCTGCTGTGAACCTCTCCTCAAAATTCAGATTTCGTCCTATAATTTATTCTATTTATTCAGGGCTGTGCCTTCATTGAATAGCTCAAGGACTCTTGCAAAGAGAGGTAGACAGAGTGAGCTAGCAAACAATTGGACATAGTGACAGAAAAATCCTGTTCTTCTGGCACATGTAGGTGAGTTACACTCAAAAACTAGAACACCCCTTAACGTTTTATAATCAACAAAGCTGCCAGTTGAAATAAAAACGAATCTCTTACTTTAAGCAACAAAGGCCCATTATAATCACCAATGTTTTCTGCAAAGCTATGAAAAAAGTGTCCATAATTAACAACAAAAGATGTCAAAGAAGCTACAAACAAAGCTCCTGTGAAAATAAACAAAGTTGTCTACAAAGCCAGACTAAACTCTCATTATAATCAACAAATTTCGCAACAAAGCTATGAAAGAAGCTCCCTTTATATTCAAAGTTGTCTACAAAGCTACGAACAGAGCTTCCGCTAAAAACTACAAATTTGTCTACAAAGCTACGAACTTAGCTGTGGTTATAATCAACAAAGTTGTCTACAAAACTACGTGCGAAGCGCCCACTAAAATCAACAAAGCAACAAATAAAGCTACGAATGATGTTCGATAAAATTAACAAAGTTGTGTACAAATAAACTTGTGTTAACGAACAAAGCTCCCATTAAATCAACAAATTGTCAATGTAGCTACAAATGAATCTCCTGATATAATCAACAAAGTTGGCAACAAAGCTATGAACAAAGCTCCTGATATAATCAACAAAGTTGTCTACGAAGTAACGAACAAAGCTTCCTTATTCATCAACAAAGTTGGCAACAAAGCTACGATCAAAGCTCCCATTATAATCAACAAAGTTGTCTACAAAGCTATAAAAAAAGCTCTTTTTATAATCAACAAAGTTGTCAATGAAGCTACGAATGAAGCTCTGTTATAATCAACAAAGTTGTCTACGATGTAACGAACAAAGATTCCTTATTCATCAACAAAGTTGGCAACAAAGCAATGAACAAAGCTCTTTTTATAATCAACAAAGTTGTCTACAAAGTTACTAACGAAGCTTCCGTTAAAATTGACAAAGTTGTCTACAAAGCTACGAACAAAGCTCCCATTGAAATCAGCAAACTGCCAGTGAAGCTACAAATGAAGCTCCTGATATAATCGACAAAGTTGTCTACGAAGTAACGAACAAAGCTTCCTTAATCATCAACAAAGTTGGCAACAAAGCTACGAACAAAGCTCCAATTATAATCAACAAGTTGTCTACAAAGCTAAAAAAAAAGCTCTTTTTTTAATCAACAAAGTTGTCTACGACGTAACGAACAAAGATTCCTTATTCATCAACAAAGTTGGCAACAAAGCTACGAACAAAGCTCTTTTTATAATCAACAAAGTTGTCTACAAAGTTACTAACGAAGCTTCCGTTAAAATTGACAAAGTTGTCTACAAAGCTACGAACAAAGCTCCCATTGAAATCAGCAAACTGCCAGTGAAGCTACAAATGAAGCTCCTGATATAATCGACAAAGTTGTCTACGAAGTAACGAACAAAGCTTCCTTAATCATCAACAAAGTTGGCAACAAAGCTACGAACAAAGCTCCAATTATAATCAACAAGTTGTCTACAAAGCTAAAAAAAAAGCTCTTTTTTTAATCAACAAAGTTGTCTACGACGTAACGAACAAAGATTCCTTATTCATCAACAAAGTTGGCAACAAAGCTACGAACAAAGCTCTTTTTATAATCAACAAAGTTGTCTACAAAGTTACTAACGAAGCTTCCGTTAAAATTGACAAAGTTGTCTACAAAGCTACGAACAAAGCTCCCATTGAAATCAGCAAACTGCCAATGAAGCTACAAATGAAGCTCCTGATATAATTGACAAAGTTGTCTATGAAGTAACGAACAAAGCTTCCTTAATCATCAACAAATTTGGCAACAAAGCTACGAACAAAGCTCCAATTATAATCAACAAGTTGTCTACAAAGCTAAAAAAAAAGCTCTTTTTTTAATCAACAAAGTTGTCTACGAAGTAACGAACAAAGCTTCCTTAATCATCAACAAAGTTGGCAACAAAGCTACGAACAAAGCTCCCATTATAATCAACAAGTTGTCTACAAAGCTAAAAAAAAAAGCTCTTTTTATAATCAACAAAGTTGTCAATGAAGCTACGAATGAAGCTCCGTTATAATCAACAAAGTTGTCAATGAAGCTACGAATGAAGCTCCGTTATAATCAACAAAGTTGTCTACGAAGTAACGAACAAAGATTCCTTATTCATCAACAAAGTTGGCAACAAAGCTACGAACAAAGCTCCTGATATAATCAACAAAATTGTCAATAAACCTACATACAAAGCTTCCTCTAAAATCTACAAAGTTGTCTACAAAGCTACCAAATAAGCTGTGGTTAAAATCAACAAAGTTGTCTACAAAGCTACGAACGAAGCTCCCACTAAAATCAACAAAGCAACAAATAAAGCTATGAATGAAGCTCTCGATAAAATTAACAAAGTTGTGTACAAACTAAGCTTGTGTTATTATCAACAAAGTTGATGCTACAATGTTACGAATGAAGCTCCCATTAAAATCGACAAAGTTGTCTACAAAGCAATGAACAAAGCTTCCTTAATCATCAACAAAGTTGGCAACAAAGCTACAAACAAAGCTCCAATTATAATCAACTAAGTTGTCTACGAAGCTACGTACAGAGCTTATGCTAAAATCTACAAAATCGTCTACAAAGCTACAAATGAAGCTCCCATTATAATCAAAAAAGTTGTTTACGAAGCTATGAACAAAGCTCCTGTTAAAATCAACAAAGTTGTCTACAGAGCAATGAACGAAGCTCCCCTTTTATTCAACAAAGTTGTCTATGAAGCTACAAATGAAGCTCCAAATACAATCAACAAAGCTGTCTAAAAAAACTCTAATTTTAATCAACAAATCAACAAATGAAGCTACAAATGAAGCTCTCGATAAAAAGTTGTGTACAAACAAATCTTGTGTTATTATCAAAAAAGTTGTCTACGAAAGCTACGAAAGGACCAAGCTCCTTTAATCAACACAAGTGTTTGCTGTATCTTAAATCACATCTTCACTGCAAAGTGTATCGTTATAATCAACAAAGTTGTTGCATGTTTACAGTAGCCGTGTTTCCATCCAAGTTGCGAATTTAATTTACGCGAAAAACCATATTATCACGCGAATAAAGCCGCGTTTCCATCCAAGGGTGTAGGGCGTAGAAATTGAAGCCACTGTGAGTATTTTTTTTATTAAATACTGCCAAAACACTCTAAAGAACTTTGTCTCATGTTTGGGAGCGACAGCGCGTCACTTCTGAGCGCTATATATGTGCATTCATCCATCCTTATGACTATACCGAGCGGATCTATAAGATGTTTTTCAAAAGTGTCAAATACAGTTCAAGTTTGTTTTCGACTTATTTGCTCTGCAAATTCTTGGTAGGCTTTGGATTTTCTAGACACCGTTATTTCAGAATGACCAGAGCAACATTTCAGATGAGATGATTGGTCTGCTGGTTAGTCAGATGAGATGATTGGTCTGCTGGTTAGTCAGATGAGATGATTGGTCTGCTGGTTGATGGAAACACAGCTAATGTAGCTGTGGTGTAAGACACAGCAAACGACTGTGTCACAGCTCAGATCTGGCTAATGTCAAAGTTCTTTAAAGATGATTAGAGCGGCAGTATTTCAAACGGATGTACAGAGCTCAGCGGGGTGCTGACACCTCACAGGGCTGCATGGTGAAATGATTTGATAATTCTTTTGCTGAGGTGAAATCCTCTTAGTTATTCTAAGCCAAAAACTAGCAACTGGAATTAAAGCTAGACATGCTAAACAGCTTTATGAGGCACAGCAAAGGTTTAAAGTCAATGCAGATGTAAAAAGCAGCTTAAAACATTTCATTATGAAAAAAGTGGCTACAAAAATAAATCATGAATGAATCTCATGTGGAATGACTGTGTGTGTGTGTGTTTACCAGGCATGTGCACCATGCGACAGTTGCAGTTTTCCACCAGATAGCGTGTCTCGCAGTCGATGCGGCAGGCCGTGATACTGTATGAGCTGAAGAAATCAGAGTCCATGGGTGTAGACTTACAATCGCCCCATGGCGGAGGAAGATACGTCAACTACATGAAAGAGAGAGATATAGATTGAGCTGGGATAAAAGTATTTAATTTAACCTTGTAATGTGACAAGAGATGGACAGAGAAGCTAATTGTTAAAGACAGTGACAATGAGTCTTTGTGATATATCTAGAAGACTGTCGATCTTTGTAGAAGAAACTAAATTAAAGTGGTGTTTTTATTTTATGATGTGACAAATATTTATTCCAGACTAACAGCACAGTCGACCACTGCCTCAACTGTTCACTCTCATTTGAAAATCAAATCATGTTTTTGGTTGGGGAATTGTTTTTGTTTTTTTATCTTAGCAGCAGCAGCACTTCTGAAATGGATTTGTGTTACTTTGAAAAAACAACAATTATCTGGGAAGCTGGCGTGTCCTGCCGTGTGCATGCTTTACTCCATCTAAAACTATTTTCTAAACATTTTGTTCATTATTTTATGATGAATTATGCATGCAGCTTCTCATTTGTACTTTTAGAAATTGTGGAAAAACATCAAAGAAGAGGTGACCAAAGATACATTTTCCCAGGTAATACTTTACAATAAGGTTGTTAACGTTACATTAGAACTAACAATGAACAATCTTTTTACAGAACTCAATTGTCTTAGCTTAATGTTCTACATATACATTCTACATGTACTAATACATTAATGCAAGTTGTGTATATTAACAGATGTGTATGTATTATGACCTAACATGAACTAATATTGAACAATATTCATTTTTTTTAATTAGCAAAGACTAATAAATGTTGCAAACAATATTGTTCATTCTTAACTGATAATATGTAATGCACTGACTAATGTAAATATACATAACCTTTTTATAAAGTGTTACTATTTTGCCATATATAACAAGGTGTAATAATATTAGAGCTGTCGAAATTACCGAAGTTAATTACCGTCGATGTTAACACAAGTGATTAATTTCAAATGTTTAACACGTTAATTTTTTAACGCAATTAACGCATTTAACAAATTTTTTATTTGATTCAATCCAATTCACATTGTAAAGGATGAGGGTTTAAGAGATTTAATGTGCATTGAAACAAATACGCAACTTATGGAGACTAGCTCTTTCAATTAATCGACCTTCTTCTTAGACTTTGTGAAATGCTTAATGTTTTAACTGGTGCTATTTTAGTGCATTTCTATCTTTATACTGTAAAAAAGTTTGTTCGAAAATGTTAATAAAACATTATTGTTTCATATTATTTTGCTTTCTTTCCTAAAAAGGAACTAATTGCATTTTGACATGAAAAGAGGTATATATAGCAATTAATCATGATTAGTTGTGATTAACTCAATTAAATATTTTTAATCGACTGACAGCACTAAATAATATTTAACCTAACATGCACACTGTCCTGTGTTAACTATCCAGATATGGAAACCCAACCGAAGCACAAAACAAAAAACTCCAGACAGACCCAATCAGAGCGGTGTGCGGTTTGAGACGAGCTACGAACGAGATGAGTCATCGACAGAAAAGAACAGTCTTTAATACCCGCTGTTCCTGACAGGACACAAAGGTCTGGAAACCTGGAGCCACTCCAAATCCCAGCTGATCGATGAACGGCGGCTCGTCTTGTGTGTGGATCTGAACTTTGATTCCCGCCTCGAATGACGTCTCATCTGCAGCAGAGAAAACGAAACGTTTAGACTGATATTGAATTTGAAGAACTTTAAATGTAACAGTCATTGTCATGACATCAAGTACAAAAAAATAAAACTAAATTGAACCATCAAAACAAATGGCTCATTTGGATTACAGTCTCAAGCGAATTTCAAATTGCCTTTAGAAATGTCTCTGATGTTTTTTCATTTAACCGTGCGTCACCTCCAGTCTCTAAACAGGAATAATCCTCATGTTTTTAAACGCATCCCTCTGGACAGCTCAGTAAACACTTTTGAGGTTGTTAGTGCAGATTATGGGTTGCATTTTACACCAGTTCCACATAATTTAAACAGCTGAAATCACAGCAAATGACTCTGCTGAGATGCTGCCAAATGTTTGTTTTCATCCACAACCTGCTGTATTTTCATTTGGTCAACCGAGCGGTTACAGAAAGTCCACATCTGACATTGGAACAGACGCCACTAATTACTATTGATACAAATGCAGTTTCCAAGCACATCTTCTATGAACGATTAGAGGAGTAACAGAGTTCTACCACCTGCTTTATCATCATTTCCCCCTTTTAAACATCCACTTAATGATAATTAAACAAACACAAACAGAGTAACATGGGAATTTGATACATTCGACCACCGTATGATCACAGATGCTAAACTTTATGGATTGTGTATTTGCAGATCAACTGTGGGCATAAAAAAGATACAATGAAATGGGGACTGAGGCTTACATTCGGCCTAACAATGCCAAAAAAATTGTAACTTTTTGGTGAACTATCCCATTTTGTTTCACTAACATTTGTTAAACACTGCTTTAACCCTCATGCACTGTTTGGTCATTTTTGACCGAAATCAATTTTGTTTCTTCAATAAAACTGGTTTCCTTTATCTGATGGGTACAAGACTTGGTGATTTTTCATCCATTTGATATCTGAACACACACAAAGAAATTGGAGTTGATTCAATCACTCTAAGTGGTAGAAAAGTGACCGCCACTAAAAACACTAAAAAACAGCCACAATGCAGAAAAAAACACACACAGACATGAAGGGGTGAGGCTACCAAACATCAAGAATGCAAAACACACAAACACACACACCTAAACTAGTCAGACTATAAAACAGAACATTTTGTACATACAGAATTTCATCAGGTTTTTATTTTTTTTAAATGAAAACCAGATAAAATTTTGATTCATGAGACTTTAAGCTTTCAAATGATATATAATTTATGAGGATAGGTTAAATATATAAAAAAGTCCATTTTCTAGCTCAAGTTTAAGGTCATATAGGTAAATAAATTAGGAAATAAAAAAAATAATAAGGTCTAAATACTCAAAAACCCATCGAAATTGCACAATGTTTATTTCAAAACTATTAAAAATATTACGTTTATCGTTTCCGGTCACTTTTGACCGGGAACAACTGGAACATGATTTAATGATGAACAGTGCATAAGGGGTAAAAGTTAAGCTAAACACAGCTTTCAAAAATAATGCATTAACAGTTCTTTACTCATTTCTAATTGGACATGATAAACTTTTCAGTGAGTAAGTGACTGATTCACTTAAGTGACCATGATTCAGACCAATGAATACTATGATTGATTCAGCCTGATTCAATAATCATTTCAACTAATTCATTAAAAACACCCAATCAAATCTAGTGGTTAGTTCGAGAATCAGACAAAGGTGCAATGTACAGTATATCCAGTTTATTTTGCACAGGACAATGCAACAGAAACTTAAATTTATTTATAGAAAGGCATGCCATTCCATTTAGCGCACGGTAGAGCGCTCTAGCCTTTCAAAATGTAGTCTTTTAACCATGACTAATATGGACATGTTCGACACATGCGCACTACGACTGCTGTGTGATGCTCTTTTAGTACAGTCAATGTATGCGGTGACGACCCGCAAACACTTGCTTACTATGCTGATGATGAAATTTGCATTGCGTGTTCTGGGCAAAATCCAAGTATACTTTGGCCTTAAGCTTTGTGGTGCACAGTTGCTCTTGTAATTACAATACAACCCAGGTTGCTATTGAATCAATTTCAACACCACTGCATGATCAGGGAGCTGCTCTGAAGGTGTGAAAGCCTGAAAGAGTGCTTTAAGTGTTACCGGTCCTGCTCGACCCACTCCGAGCGGGATTCGAACCGGCATCTCCAGCACGGGAGGCGGGTGCGTTAACAAGGAGGCTAAAGTCCCTAGCATCAGTTGCTAGTGCGCCTCATGAGGTCAGGGGAGTGAGGTTTACACACTGCACAGCTACCTACCAGCTGGCAAACATTACAGAAGCACAAACAGAACTCTTCAGGAAATCATAGCATTATAAAAACAATCTCTATAAATGTCGGGTTGAGACACGGGCAGATTCAATTACAGTGGTGGACAGAGGTAAACCTCTCCAGACAGATGCAAATGCATTCCGTGACTTAATCTGGACAAATTACATGATGTGCAATTGGCTTTCAGACTTCTGCCTGTAATGAATGCGTGTGTATTTGCTGTTGTCTGATCAATAATATCTGTCTTGTCTACACTGTCTGCTTATTTTTGAGCACTTCAAACTCACTGACCTTTACTAGAAAGGTCAGAAACTATTTCTTTTCGCAGCATCCTGACCTTCACAAGGCCAACATGCTTGCTGCAGAAACTGCAAATTTTTTGACCTCTGTTCCAAAGCATAGTGAGCAGCCTACCTAGACAGCATTTGAAAGACCACATTAATTTAAAATCAGCATTTTGTGGCTTTTTAGTTCATGTCTGATAGCTTTGAGATCATCTAAATACTTGTGTACTCCTAAATGGCTCAAATATAGCTCATTCAAATGAACAATGGACTTTTTACCCAATATTTGTGTGTGCTGTCTTTTTACGCTTAATACAGCTAGAATATACTTATTCTGTCTTGTGCATGGTTAAACCTTTCAAAGTATACTCTTGCAGAAAAACAAACCGGAACGTGGAAAACTGAAGTAAACATTGGCCTTTAGAGTTGCTTTGTTTCCTTAACTTAAATGTCAGTTGTTATTTTAGTAGCACTATTTGTGTGGTGCCTACAGTGCATCCGGAAAGTATTCACAGCGCTTCACTTTTTCCACATTTGGAACACTTTTCCACATTTCCACAAACGAAAAAAATCACATGTACATAAGTATTCACAGCCTTTGCTCAATACTTTGTTGAAGCACCTTTGGCACCAATTACAGCCTCAAGTCTTTTTGAGTATGATGCTACAAGCTTGGCACACCTATTTTTGGGCAATTTCTCCCATTCTTCTTTGCAGGACCTCTCAAGCTCCATCAGGTTGGATGGGGAGCGTCAGTGCGCAGCCATTTTCAGATCTCTCCAGAGATGTTCAATCGGGTTCAAGTCTGGGCTCTGGCTGGGCCACTCAAGGACATTCACAGAGTTGTCCCGGAGCCACTCCTTTGTTATCTTGGCTGTGTGCTTAGGGTCGTTGTCCTGTTGGAAGATGAACCTTCACCCCAGTCTGAGGTCCAGAGCGCTCTGGAGCAGGTTTTCATCAAGGATGTCTCTGTACATTGCTGCATTCATCTTTCCCTCGATCCTGACTAGTCTCCCAGTTCCTGCCGCTGAAAAACATCCCCACAGCATGATGCTGCCACCACCATGCTTCGCTGTAGGGAGGGTATTGGCCAGGTGATGAGCGATGCCTGGTTTCCTCCAGACATGATGCTTGCCATTCAGGCCAAAGAGATCAATCTTTGTTTCTCATGGTCTGAGAGTCCTTCAGGTGCCTTTTGGCAAACTCCAGGCGGGCTGTCATGTGCCTTTTACTGAGGAGTGGCTTCCGTCTGGCCACTCTACCATACAGGCCTGATTGGTGGAGTGCTGCAGAGATGGTTGTTCTTCTGGAAGGTTCTCCTCTCTCCACAGAGAAACGCTGGAGCTCTGTCAGAGTGACCATCGGGTTCTTGGTCACCTCCCTGACTAAGGCCCTTCTCCCCCGATCGTTTAGTTTGGCCAGGCGGCCAGCTCTAGGAAGAGTCCTGGTGGTTCCAAACTTCTATTTACGGATGATGGAGGTCACTGTGCTCATTGGGACCTTCAATGCTACAGAAATTTTTCTGTACCCTTCCCCAGATCTGTGCCTCGATACAATCCTGTCTCGGAGGTCTACAGACAATTCCTTGGACTTCATGGCTTGGTTTGTTCTCTGACATGCACTGTTAACTGTGGGACCTTATATAGACAGGTGTGTGCCTTTCCAAATCATGTCCAATCAACTGAATTTACCACAGGTGGACTCCAATCAAGTTGTAGAAACATCTCAAGGATGATCAGTGGAAACAGGATGCACCTGAGCTCAATTCTGAGTGTCATGGCAAAGGCTGTGAATACTTATGTACGTGTGATTTTTTTCGTTTTTTATTTTTAATAAATTTGCAAAGATTTCAAACAAACTTCTTTCACGTTGTCATTATGGGGTATTGTTTGTAGAATTTTGAGGAAAATAATGAATTTAATCCATTTTGGAATAAGGCTGTAACATAACAAAATGTGGAAAAAGTGAAGTGCTGTGAATACTTTCCGGATGAACTGTATGTAGAACACTCCAAACAGGTAATTTTAAGGTTCAATTTCAATCAGAATGCTGCCTTAGAGGACCACAGGTGCTTTGAGGTACGTTTTTAAAAGTTCTTTTTAACTAGACAAGGAATCTAAAAAACGTGACACTCCAGTGTGAGATGCAGGAAAAAAAAAACCCAGAGAGACGCAGCATAATGGTGACTGAATAACAATTGAAAACAGAGCAGACAAACACAAAAATGCATTCGGTGTGGCAGTCTTAAGCTAGAGCTAGATGCAGCACAACAAATATAGAAACGCAACAGACAGCAAGTGTCTCGAGACGCGGCGTAACGGTCAAAGATGTTTTTCTAGCGCATGTTTACATAGAAAAACCATTAAAGAACAGCACAGATGGACACAAAAATGTGTTTATCTCGCATTAAAAAGCTAGACCCAGCACACCAAATATAACAAAACGCGAGTGTCTCGAGGCGTGTTTTTAAAAGTTAATGTTCTTTTTAACGTAATCTAAAAACGCACCGCTCCTGTGCAAGATACTGAAAAAAAACAACAAGATGCACTGCAACCATCTAGCACATGTTTTCATAGAAAAACAGCGCAGATGGACACAAAAACACGTTCAGTGTGGCGTTCTTGCGTTAAAATAGCAACCATTGGAACAGAACGTAGTTTTCCTGAGACACTTTTTGAAAAGTTAAGGTTCTGTTAACTTGGCACGCTGATTTAAGTGCTGCTCCTGCTCAAGACACTTGCTTGTTTGCATAAAAAACTATTGAAAAACAGCACCGAGAGTATTGACGCTGACTACCACCCCTGAAGTCGCGAGTTCGAATCCAGGGCGTGCTGAATGACTCCAGCCAGGTCTCCTGAGCAACCAAATTGGCCCGGTTGCTAGGGAGGGTAGAGTCACATGGGGTAACCTCCTCGTGGTCGCTATAATGTGTGGTTTTCGCTCTCGGTGGAGCACGTGGTGAGTTGTGCGTGGATGCCGTGGAGAATAGCATGGGCCTCCACAAGTGCTATGTCTCCATGGTAACGCGCTCAACAAGCCACATTTTAAGATGCACGGATTGACAGTCTCAGACGCGGAGGCAACTGAGATTCGTCCTCCGCCACCCGGATTGAGGCGAGTCACTACACCACCATGGGACTTAGAGCGCATTGGGAATTGGGCATTCCAAACTGGGGAGAAAAGGGGAGAAAAAAACAGACCCCCCCCCCCCCCAACCCCACCCCACCCCAGCACAGACAGATGATTATCACATTCTTTGTGAACGCCCTTTGGAAGGTAACTGCCTATGCAGGGAATAGACAGCAAGGCAGCTTACTAGGCTTTGCAACAGAGCTAATGTATATAATTGTATTTTATGCGTCTAAACTAGCTTGCACTATTTGCATGGATTTACATCGATTTTATCCCTTGCAACGAGCTTTACGACATTACCAAATGTTACCAAATTCATTCACAGTCAATACAGTTTAACCTGTTGATTAATTTTAAAGACTGAGCGCCAGTTTAGCAAACACAGATTAATCCTAAAACTAAACCCACATAAGCAGATTAAGTCAGAGCTGCACTTGAGTCATGCAGATTTAATGCAAATCCACACAGAAAAAAGGCTGGAATCTTAATATTTTGAGCAGGAATCATTTCAGCACTGATTTCTCCAGGGAATCATCGCTGCAGGAGTGTTCAACTAGAGTTCTGGTGGTCTAATGGGGGAAGATCTGAGCTGGCAATTCGATGCTTCAATTCCATCTTCCCAGAGTAAATGAGTTCCCAGCATGCCTCCATGTGTGTCCAGAGGAAAATTGTATTGCTCAGAGGTTTCCCAGGAGCTAGCTAAATGTAATTTAAGAATCAACTTTGTCTTAGATGTTTCTCATACAATTCCTTATAGGAAAAAACAGACAAATGCTTACCAGTCTCTCCCCACACAGGCAGGTACTCATCCTGTTGGATATCCAGCATTAATTCCAAGCCGTTGCCCATCCCTCCCTTCATCGTGATCATCAGTGGCCGTCCGTCCTGACCCGAGTTGAAAGTGTAGCATTTTCCATAGCGGGTGAAAATCTGAGGACATAAACAGGTAGAGCTTTGAGGAATTATCAAATTATTGATAATCAATTATTTTATTTTTTTTGTTCTGTTTTGTCAAATAATGACAGCTACTATCTAATATCCCGACTTTAATTGTGTGATCAGCCAAATTTTCTAAATTTGACGAGACATGTTCTTTGTATGTTCCCTTTTTACTTGAATGCAAACTGATAACCACTAAACATCATCAATGCATTGACTGCTTTATTCATTTTAACTTTTAATTTTAAATGTTACTTTAAAACCAAAGAAAAAGAGCAAATCTAACTGAATTTAATTAGGCTGTAACATTGACTGCTGCAAAGCAGCTTATGATTCCCAGGCTAAAGACCTCCTCAAAACAGCTTACAGCAGCATGAAAAAGCACATTCCTCTGGCACAGTGAACACACGGCTGTATAACATGCAGAGATTGGGCCAGGATCCAGTTCATGTTGTTCACAATGTCTGTTGGGAATGAGATCTGCTTCACAAGATGAGAGAAAATCTAAAGAGAACTGCTGCTGGAGACCAGAATATCATAGAGACTTGAGGGTGGGCTCTTTTGACTTGGACTAGTAAGCAACCGCCGTGAACACACTATCAACCACTCTTAACACCATAGCAACTACACTGTAACTTGCTTAAAAGCACTCAGAAAACTTTAGCAGCTGCTTAGAAACACCCTAGCAATTACCTAGAATATGATAACAACTGCACAGCAACTTGCTTAAAACTACTTGCAACACCTAAGCAACTGCATAGCAACACCCTAGCAACAAACCTGAACACCACAGCAACTGCACATCATCTTGCTTAAAAGCACTCAGAACACTTTAACAGCTGCTAGCAATCCGAGCAATGACCAAGAACATGATGAGAGCTTACTTGCACAGCAACTTGCTTAAAACTATTTGCAACACCTAAGCAACTGCATAGCAACCACCAAGAATGCCATAGCAGCTGCACAGCAACTTGTTTAAAAGCACTCAGAACACATTAGCAGCTGCTTAGCAACACCCTAGCAACCACCCAGAACATGATGATAGCAACTGCACAGCAACTAGCTTAAAAGCACTAAGAATACTTTAACAGCTGCTAGCAACACCCTAGCAACCACCTAAAATGCTGATAGCAACTGCATAACAATATGCTTAAAACACTTGCAACACCTAAGCAACTGCATAGCAACACCCTAGCAACCACCCTGAACACCATAACAACTGCACAGTAACTTGGTTAAAACCACTCAGAACACTTAAGCAACTGTGTAGAAACACCCTAGCAACCACCCTGAACAACATAGCAACTGCACAGTAACTTTCTTAAAATTACATGCAACACCTGAGCAACTGCATAGCAACACTCTAGCAACCACCCAAAACATGATGATAGCAACTGCACAGCAAATTGCTTAAAACTGCTTGCAACATATAAGCAACTGCATAGCAACACCCTAGCAACCACCATGAATACCTTGATAGCAGCTGCATATCAACATGCTAAATACTATTTAGAACACTTTAGTAACTGCATAGCAACACTCTAGTAACCACCCAGAACACAATGACAGCAACTGCACACCAAATTTTTTAAAACTACTTTAAACACCTAAGAATTTGCTTAGCAACACCCTAGCAACCACCCAGAAACTGCATAGCAACTTGATTAAAATACTCAGCACTCTGGCAGCGACATACTTCAGAAAATGTAATAATCTTTGTTTTTAATCGTTATATGTAATAATTTATTTTAAATAATCGTTATATTTGCAATTTCAACTGGTGCCGCTAACGTTGTAGAAATTATACCCTGCCACTTAAATCATTGTTCCTGTAAATACCAGTAGTAAAAGTCACTGAAACGTGCACTTTCCTGTATTACACATAAAACTCGAACTGACATGGGCAGTCCTTGCACCTTTAATTGAAAATCAAGGGTTTTGAAGGCAGGTTAATCAGGAAAAGCTTTGATTAATTATAGATTATCTGCAACTCAACATGATGTGAACATATTGGTGCAGGTGGACTCATCTCATCAGTTAATTGAAACTGAACTAATGGACTTGTAATCAGATCATACACAGCAGGATATGAAGAAACGCAGATGCTCCTCACTGTGACTCGATTGTAGGAGAACTCGATTACCATCAAGCACAAATGAGAAACTTCAGTATGAAGGAAATGAAACGAGCAGATCTTTAGTGAACTCGTGATGTGATAAGAAAATGCCAGCAGCTCTCCAGGGAATTCCATCTTGCTGAAAGACACTCAACATGCCTTTGGAATACAGAGAGCTATCTTTCAGGCTTACACTTAAAGATCCTCTCAAATCCATTTTAAGTCTACACGAAATCAAAACAGACTCTATTCTGATTCTTAATACACATTCCAGGTCTTAATGAGTGTGATTCACCAAAGCATGTTATTCTAAAGGAAAAATGTAATAACTTGCTCCACCTCTCAAACGACTTTTTAACTGCTTCTTTTAGTATCATGAAGTCAACAGGAAAATATCCTTACCCATCACACCATTTCCTGATAGAAAGAACCATTTCTCAACTCTAAACACTATTCATGTATTCCACACAAGTTGCAAAACTGATATCAAATGCAAATCAGCATTTAAAGACACTTTTCTTTTTACCTGACATTATCAAGCCCTCTTATTTTTGAACATCTACCATCCAAACATTACCTTTATCTATTCCTGATGGACAATCAATCTATCAAGTCCTGCTTGCTGAGTGATGTAAAATACTAAACACACACAGATGAACAGCAGATTTAGCCAGAACACACATTCACAGATGGATGTTATTTGAACATGCGCTACAATCTGGCAGGGACAATGAGAAAAAATACAGAGAGTCCTCTGTGAACAGAATGTTTGTGGTTCTAAATATGATCATATCATTCAGATATGAATGATACTCAAACCAGCAGCTTGTTAAGGAGTGCTGTTTTGTTACTTTAGTAATAGATCAGACTAAAGATTTTCTATTGACCTGGTCACATCAACAACCACTCACAACACCCAACCAAACGCATAGCAACATGCTAAAATCCATTCTGAACACTTTATCAACCACATAGCAACACCTTTTCAACCACCCACAAAACCCTAGCAACAATATAGGAACACGCAAAAATCTATTCTGAACACATTAGCAACCACATAGCAACACCTTTTCAACCACCCACAGAAACTTGGCAACCACATAGCAACACCTATTCAACCATCTAAAACATCCTTGCAATTGAATAGCAACAAGCTAAAAACATTTTAAACACCTTAGAAACCACACATAAATGCCTTTTCAACCACCCTAACACCGTAGCAACCGTACAGCAACACTCTGACATACATTCTGAACACCTAAGCATCCACATAGCAAAGCCTTTTCAATCACCCACAGAATCCTAGCAACCTCATAGGAACACACTAATCCATTCTAAACAACTTAAATTCCACATAGCAACGCCTTTTCAACTACCCCCAACAGCATAGCAACCATAGAGCAACACTCTAAAATCCATTCTGAACACCTTAGCAACCAAATAGCAATGCCTTTTCAACCACCCACAAATCCCTAGCAACCATATAGGAACACACTAAAATGAATCCTGAACACCTTAGCAACCACATAGCAACAGATATTTTTTAACCACCCACAACACCCTAGGAACTGTATAGCAACACTCTAAAAACCACACTGAACACCTTAGCAACCACACAGCAACGCCTTTTCAACCACGCACAAAACCCTAGAAACCATATAAGAACACACTAAAATCTATTCTGAACACCTTAACCACCACATAGCAACACATTTTCAACCACCCACAAAACCCTAACAACCATATAAGAACACACTAATATTCATTCTGAACACTTTAACAACCACATAACAACGCCTTTTCAACAATATAAAACACCGTGGCCCACACTCTAAAATCCACTCTGAACACGTTAGCAACCACAAAGCAACAACTTTTCAACCACCCACAAAACCCCAGCAACAGTATAGCAACACTAAAAAAAAAATAAAAAAATAAAAAAAACACTCTGAACACCTTGGCAACCACACAAAACACCCTAGCAACAACATAGGAACACACTAAAATCTAAACAGAATAAAAACAACTCTGAACACCTTATCAACCACATAGGAACACATTTTCAAGCATCTAAAACACCACGGCAACCACATAGCAAAATGCTAAAATCCATTCTGGACACCTTAGCAACCACATAGCAATGCCTTTTCAACCACCCAGAACACCCTAGCAACTGTATAGCAACAAGGTAAAAACACTCTGAACACCTTAGCAACCACACAGCAATGCCTTTTCAACCACCCAGACCACCATAGCAACAATATAGGAACACACTAAAATCTATTCTGAACACCTTAACAACTAAATAGTAACACTTTTTCAACCACCCACAAAATCCTAGCAACCATGTGGGAACACACTAAAATTAATTCTGAACACATTAGCAACCGCATAGCAACACCGTTTCAACCACCCACAAAACCTTAGCAACCACATAGTAACACTTTCTATAAATGCTGACAAGTAAACTGGAAATATAACTGGAAAATATACTCCAGACGAGCACATACTGTCGGTACCTGATTCATTAAGCCTTTAGGCTATTATAAATATATTCTAAAGGTTGTCAAAAAGGGCTGTTCTTTTTAAAACTAATGAGTACTCTTTGGAACACAATGAATAAATGACCTCACAACAGGAGCATTAATTGTGAAGTTACACAAGTCGAATCCACACGCTTCCGACTCTCCTGCATCCCAAGGCCGCCAGCACACTGTCACGGTTACCACAGCAACAACTTTTTGCTAAACTCTTTAGATGTCGCCATCTCATAAAGAGTAGTTTGGATGTTCAAATAAGTATGAACAAATCTTGTGAGCTTACAGAGCTGTACAAAACGTGAAAAACTGGGATAGAATAACTCTATAATTAATGATCATTTCTGCCCTTTGTGACAGGGACCTTATGAAAAATTAACTGACTTTAAAACTTTTTTGGATCTGAGGAGAGTTTTAAAGTGAGACTCTCTTTGAACTTCCAGCAGGATGTTGTCAATTTGAGTGCTGTTCACAGATTTATTTCTCCTGGTGGACGATAAAATGGGCGAAAAAATCTTGTAGACTTGCATTAAAATATCTAGCTATTCTGCTATTTCGTTTGCAGTCGCAGAAATCACACACTTCTCTTATTAAGAGGTAAATGAATTTTCTTTTGAACATAGGAGACAAAAGGAGAATAAAACAAATAGATGCAAATATAGGAATATGACGAGTGTGACAAAGACTGACAGGCAATTTTTAATCGCACACGGTTTCAATCTCACGTTCTTTGTGAACCGAGTCATACAAAACTAATATTTATTTAATGTTGCTCTCCATTCCTGCAGCTCCACAAAGCAATTTCACAATCCACCTTATGCAGCAGAGGCAGAGATAGATGACGAAACATCACTGTTAGCGTCCACTTCATTGTGATATGAGGAAAGCTGTGGAAGACGACAACGCTCCAGTGTCTCGCAGGCGTGACTGATATGGCCATCAGTACTGATCAAGATCATAGCAGCGACAGACGCTCCTTCTGAAATGAATAATTAACTGAGAGCCAAACGGCCGCTCACTCGAGGGCCGCCCGCATACCATGGCAAACTGCAAGTAGGCTAAAGCTGTTTGTCAGAGTTGTCAAAGGGCTCTCCTGGCAAAGCTTGTGTGTCTAATGAGCTTCAGGACTCGCTATTGTGCGTTTTACTAGGGCGAAAATAGATGTACAATGACACTATGCTGTCATGGCCGATTAGAACACTGAAGTCAAACTCTTAAGTGTGCCACCTGTTTTTCTGGTAAATTATTCACAAATGCATTCTTAAGGTTTACTAGGGTATACTTCGCTAAGCTATACTTTGCATTTCCACAAGCCGGTACGTCTCGCACGCAGCCGAATGCTCTAGGGTTTGAAAGTACAGTCTTTTGACCGAACAGTCCATGCGTACTTTACTGACAACAAAATTTGCATCACGTGCAATGTGTGCTAAATGTAGCGGCACGCAAACATCCAAAGAATACCTTGGACTTTAGGTACATTTCTGCATGCTGACATTCGTTTATAACACCATTTGTAAAACCATTCATAAAAGTTCTAAAGACAAAGCAGCATGTTGAAAACCGAAGTATACTCTGGCCTTTAGGTACATTCTTGCATGTAACATTCTTTTGTAACACCATTCGTAAAAATTAGCTATTCTTAAAATAATTCACGATACCATTCTTACGTAAATTGTCACAAAAACTAGCAAGAATGGTTTTGATGAAAAGATTTGCATCACACTCACAATTTTTTGGAAAATCGAAGTATACTTTGGTTTCAGGTAAACTGTTGCATTCATGCTGACATTTGTTCATAACGCCATTCGTAAAATCATTCATAAAAGTTTTTAAAATAATTTGCGAAACCATTCTTAAGTAAATTGTCACATCAACTTAAGGATGACTTTACAATTGACACATAAATTCGTTCTGTTTGGGTTTAATAAATGAGGCCCATTGCGTCTAAAATCATCTGAACAATTTTCACGAATTTGTGTTTTCTTCCCCTGTGGGAGATGATCAGCTTCTATGCAAATTTTCAAATCTAATTGTCGAGCAGTGATGGAGGTTGGAAAATTGTATCAGAGAGCACCAAACTTATTGTAAAAGGAATAGTTCACCAGAAAGCATACTATTTTTGTTCGACGGAAGAAAGAAAGTCATTAGTGAGTGTGTTTGTTCTGTAAAGCTGAAGTGAATTGAAGCCACTGGATTTTGTGTGTTTATCAGGTTTGAGTGGTTGGTGCCTCCAGACTGACAGCAATTGATATGGGCACAAAGATGGCCACAGGGTGCACCCTCAACTCCGCTTGGCCACAAAAATCAATACCAGCACCTCTATTGACATAAAGAGGATTGACAGCACACTCAATATAATGGAGAGGTAATGTGGCCAATTGGAGACCACCCGCCCCTTCAGAGGAGTTACGATTTCTTTGTCATTGGCCTACCTGCGGACAGATATACAGGCTACAATACCTCACTGTCATATCCATTCTGTCTCATTCTCTCTCTAAGAGGTCTCCACACCGGAGTCCAGCATTTAAAAGTGTCAAAGGCTCATTGATTCTCAATGTGATCCAATCTTGCAGCAGTACAGCAGAAGTCAGCAGAGCTTCAGTGTGTGTAAGCAGTTTTTTTTTCTTTCAAAAAAGATGTTCATCCTCACTGCAATTATCATCAGAAGAGCCACGTTAAACCATAGAAAAATACATAAATATAATATAATTTTATATTAAATATTTAATGCATTTAATATTAAATTACATATACTAAAATATATTTTATATTTATTATATATTAAATATTATAATAAGTTATTTACATTAACACAGTTAATGCATGAGGTATGATGAACAACTAATATTTTATAGCATAATCTTAGTGACTGTTCATTTTTAATTATACTATAGTTCATTGTTAACTTAGTAAACAATTAAAAATATATTTTAGGGCCTGGGTAGCTCAGTGGTAAAATACTCAGTGGTAAAATACGCTGGCTACCACCCTGGAGTTCGCTAGCTCGCTAGTTCGAATCCCAGGGCGTGCTGATTGACTACAGCCAGGTCTCCTAAGCAACCAAATTGGCCCAGTTGCTAGGGAGGGTAGAGTCACATGGGGTAACCTCCTCGTGGTCGCTATAATGTGGTTTGTTCTCGGTGGGGCGCATGGTGAATTGAGCGTGGTTGCCGCGGTGGATGGCGTGAAGCCTCCACACGCGCTATGTCTCCGTGGCAACGCGCTCAACAAGCCACGTGATAAGATGCACGGGTTGACTGTCTCAGACGCGGAGGCAATTGGGATTCGTCCTCCGCCACCCGGACTGAGGCGAATCACTATGTGACCACGAGGACTTAGAGCGCATTGGGAATTGGGCATTCCAAATTGGGAGAAAAAGGGGAAAAATCCCCCCACCCAAAAAAAAAAATATTTTAGCTGGGGGCCTGGGTAGCGGTTTCGAATCCAGGGTGTGCTGAGTGACTCCAGCCAGGTCTCTTAAGCAACCAAATTGGCCTGGTTGCTAGGGAGGGTAGAGTCACATAGGGTAACCTCCTCGTGGTCGTGATTAGTGGTTCTTGCTCTCAATGGGGCGCGTGGTAAATTGTGCGTGGATGCTGCGGAGAATAGCGTGAAGCCTCCAAATGCTGTGAGTCTCCGCGGTGTCATGCACAACGAGTCACGTGATAAGATGCACGGACTGACGGTCTCAGAAGCGGAGGCAACTGAGACTTGTCCTCCGCCACCCGGATTGAGGTGAGTAACCGCACCACCACGAGGATCTGCTAAGTAGTGGGAATTGAGCATTCCAAATTTGGAGTAAATGGGATAAAAATAAAACAAATATTTGATATATATATATATATATATATATATATTAGCCTATTTGTAAGATTTACACATTTAAATTTCATAACAAATTTCCATAAAAAAAATAAATAATAAAACTTCAAAATATATTTACGTTTAAAGATTTCTGTCTGCGCGATGAACATTTAGTTAAAAAATTTAATCTTTTAATTTTTTTAAAGATTACACAATACAATTTGCTAGAATGTTTCATAGAATTTCATTTCTACATTTAGTATACTAATATTAATAAAAGCTGTAAAAGTATTGCTCATTGTATTGCTTGTAACTATTGCGTTACCTAATGTTAACACATACAAACTTATTGTAAAGTGCAACTCAAAATGTTTTTTTAATTAAAAACATAAAAAATTGGATTGTTTGTAATTATTAGAATGTACATTGTGTAAAGTTTCTATACCATTCCTCATTATAGACACATTAATATTTATTAATATTATTAAACAATAATAGTTTATATTAAACCATTCAACCACAATTTATGATATTAAATATTGATAATATTAAAACATTTATTAGAATACTCACTACATTTTTACATTTTCTAAATAAAACATTAGTGACACTTAACACTACAATGCAGTTTTTTTTTCATTCAGTTAGTAAGGTCAACTGCATAGCAACCATTTAGCAATGCCCTAGCAACCACTCATAACACAGACAAGCACCACTTAAAGTTCCCTAGGAAAATGTACACATCTAGTTATGGTGTGATGTCTGATCTGTGAACATATGGAGTCTAAAGTTCACCGATGATGATTTAATGCACACAGGCGAAGAGCTGTTTTGTAAAGTTACCAAAAAACCTAGTCATATGTGATTATGTAAGAGTCACAGTGGCAATTCTCAAAACCCTCTATGTTGAGGAAATATCTGAATGCATTCAAACTTAAGTACTAAATCCATCACTACGCCTGACACATTTAAAACTCACCTGCAACATTCATCTTACCAACAGTATTCAGTGAAAAAGAGTGCTATTGTGTCGCAAAAATGCATTTTCTTATACAGAATTAAGACAAGCAGAGAGATACTCTGAGGAAATGTAAATGAGGAGCTGGGCAGTAGAAAATTTGTGTGCGATAATTACAGTTTTCTTCAAGCCTGACTGACGCTTCAATCTTAGATTACTGTGTGCTTATAGTACAAGATAGATGCAGTTTAAATGAAAGCACATCTGTAAAGGCCTTTGAGATGGAGTTAGCTATTTTCCACTCATCCAGAGGCTCTGCAAATGTATTAGACAATGTAAAAGCAACTCTGCTCATGTGTGAACACGAGCTGGAAAAATGCAATTGTGTCATATATTTCTGCCTTTTGACACTGGCCATTTCAAAGCTTTTAATCTCATTTCAAATATAAATGTTTTTTTTTGTTTGTTTTTTTTTTAATCATAAAGCAAAAATAAGCATTCATAGTTTGACTTAGCAGCATTCAATCCAATAATCCTTTGCAATTTAAATGGCACCAAATGACAAAAAACATAAAATAAAAAAACAGTAGATAATGACATCCATTGAAGTGGATGTAGCATTTGAAAGAGTTAAAGCAATCTGTGTATGTGTATGTGTGTGTAGTGTACAGACTGAGTCAACAGAAACAGGCTATTTTCATTGACAGATAAAACCCATTGGGAAAGTGACCTTCTACCATAGTAGCTTACTGAGGCTTGACTACAAAACAACTCAAAGTGCTTCAAGCCAAACAGCAGAACTGCCAAATGATTCAGTCCCAACACCAGCAGTTTCACTACAAATATAACCAAAAAACAAGGTGTTAAAAAGGTCCGACCTGCATAAATCCATTCCTAATGTGCCGGGTAGACACTTTAAGCATTTTTGTCTATATTCACACCCTAGCAATGAAATCACCGTGCACTGTAAAAAAACTGAGATATTCATGGGGCTTGCCCTCTATAAATAAATGACAGATCATAATTTCTACAGCAAATGTGATGCACTGCATACATTTACCACGGAGCCAAATTACACCACGCCAGGATGCAAAGAGATTGCAGTAGGGCTCTTGGGATGCTGAGGGCCTCGGGACGCAATATATCACACGTGGTATCCCGAGAGTCACATTGTTGAGCGTGTTCAACACGACACCAAGTGTTGCACTGTTTATTTAGTGCAATGACAAACGTCACTACACAAATCTTGAAATCAACCAAACAGTCGTCTAGATAAACAGGGTTTAAGACTAAAGCCAAATACGGAATGGAATACCAGCATACTGTATGCTTATATTACCTGTTTTTAAAGAAGTATATGAAACTGTAGGCATTATGCAACAAACTATTCAAACAGTAGTGTCCTACATTGTTTTCACATGACCTCATCATGATACATGTTTAATTCAGAGAGTGGTGTCAGATACGTATGACTACTGGTTCATTCATCGCTCTAGAAATGGATGGCCAAGTTAAGCATGTTTCATTATTGGGTACAATAGACTATCTCAAGCATAGGGGGTGGGGTGGGGGGGCATTGTCCCCTAGATTTTTCTTGTCCACACTTTGCACGCATGTAGCATAGATAACGTTGTTAATTGTAACGAAAGCAAAAAGTATAAGCATTCTACTTTTCTCACATCACGTTTTCACTTGCATTAAGGCCATTGCGCACCAGATGCGACACGAATCACAGATGAATGGCCCGATGAGATGAGAAGCAAGGCGAATGATCGCCGTTAACAACACATTCACTGCTTTACAATAGGTGGTGCTAATCAACAAGCAATTTTACCCTGGTACAGTCAGTGGCGCAAAGCAGATTTCAGCTAGTCTGCCCTTCGCCCATGCAGAACAACCATGGAATTGCAATACAAATGACAAGAAAGTGAGTTCTCTGCTGAGCAGATAAAAAAAATTAAAAAAACGATAAAAGATTTACTAACAAGCTTCAGTAGCGATGACGAGTTTATTTGCTCAACGAGAAAGAAAAATTTCGAGATACTTCACAAACTATTTCAGTTCACCTGCTAGACAAGTTGAGTGGCAGTAATATCATGACACATATATAAAAAATCAACACACTCACCTTAACCCTTGTGGGACCTTCGGGACATTTTTATCTTTTTCATTTTTTTCTTCTTCTTATTTATTTTTTTTTTTTTTATAATTTTGGCTGTGTTAATGCCAACGGCATTCATTTTGCCAAATGTGTGTATTTTTGGGGGAATTTTGATATTTCAACCTCAGTTCCTATAATACATCTATAATACACTGTGTACACAAGATAGTTACACTCAGGACCTTCAGGACAAAAATGTCCCCATTGAAACCCATTAAAACTGCAATATTGATCCTAGTGCCATTAAAGCATAAAATCATGAATTCTATCATTACAGAGCGCTGGCTTCAAAATTTACATTTTTAATATTTTCCACCAGATGGCGCCATTTTTCTCATGTTTAGCCTATGGAGCAAATACATGCTTTTCCCCTATTTTCTGTTTGCTGTATTATAGAGCACTGCAGGACAATTGAATAAATGATGCAGCTAAAATTGTGTGTGTGTGTTGGTATGGATGTCAAAGTGTGTTTTGTATGTGTGTATTGAGAAGTGTGTGTGTGTGTGTAAAACAACAGTGGCATTATAGAAACAAACTGGCATTTAAAGGGTTAAAATCCTGAAAATGAATGAATATTTGGTAGTTATTTTCAGGACTGATGTTGGTTAAATAAATTAACTAATTGAAGGTGGAAAATAATATTAATATATAATTTTATTATGGCAGTTTTTTGACGTGGACATTTTTGTCCTGTAAGGACCTCTGAATAACTTTTTAAAATTGAAGTACAAGGGTTAAAAATGGAAAAAAATAAAATAAATAAATAAATAATAATAATAATAATAATAATAATGCTTTGTTGTGCGTGAATGTACTCCAGGTGTGAATGTCTTCATATGAATCCATTGTTTCTATTTAAAAACGTAATCACGGCGATTTGGGAAAAAAACAAAAAAAAACGCGTTTGGTGTGCAAAGACCTTTAAAGGTGTCATGCATTGCATTTTTTTTATTTTATTTTATAATGTTCACTGAGGTCCACTTATAATGTTAGTAAGATATTACTTAATTTAGAAATAATTGTCCATTTTCTATCTGGTGTAGAAACCATTTCAGACCAGCGTACTGTGCATCGATACAACAGTAAATGCAATCAAAAGATTGTATTAATTTATTTATTTTTGCCTATTTTTAAGATTTACGTATTTCAATTTCATATAAAAATGTAATGAAATTGACTTAATGAAATTCAATTAATAAAGCAAAAATATTTTTTATTTTTTTATTTATTTATTTTTTTTTATTTTTATTTTAATTTTACTCAGTTCAATTTGATGGAATTTTGCTTTTAAGTTGAAAATGCGTAAATCTTAAAATTATTATTTTTTTTTATTATTGTTATTATTTCAACCAAAACATTCGTAGCGTGAAGCGTAAACGCGGAGCTGTT